>NW_024473500.1:0-13968 GCF_017654505.1 Polyodon spathula | reverse complement strand
TTTAGATGGTTAATGTCCACAAAGGTGGGGGAATCTAGGCTTACAAAGATTCTAGGAAAATGAACAGTCAATCCTTCAATCTTAAAAGCGCTCCTCCCCTTTATGGTGTATATCACACAACAAATAGTCAATGTAAAAAGAATGAAATGCATTTCATATTGAAATGTTATTGTTCCAGGTACTTGCATTGTCAATACCTTTTAGAATTCTGAATTAATCAGATGGTCGCAGTCTTTGTTCAAGACTGAACAGATTCAATTCTTTTAGCCTGTCTGCATATGACATGCCTTTTAAACCAGGAATAATTCTGGTTGGTCTTCTTTGCATTCTTTCTAGAGCAGCAATATACTTTTTGTAGCGAGGTGACCAGAATTGAACACAGTATTCTAGGTGAGGTCTTACTAATGCATTGTAAAGTTTTAACATTACTTCCCTTGATTTAAATTCAATACATTTTACTATATATCTGAGCATTTTGTTGGCCTTTGTGTGTGTGGTGCAATTAATGACAAAGTCACTGTCTTCACTGTGGTGTCGTTTTCAGCCAAAAAAGCGTCTGCTGACCTCAAACTAAAATCAAGCTTGTTTCCTAGGATTGCACATCTGTATCTTTGTGCTTGTACTGTGCGCACACGAAGATACTGTAAGTACAGCTATGGCCAAAAGTTTTACACTACCTGCAATTTTAGGATTGAGACATTATTTAATACAAATAAACTATATGAACATAATTTAGATATTATTTAACATCATGTAATCAAAGAGACTTCAAAACTATATCACAAAAACTCTACCGATAGCCATAATACTAATAAAGTGTTTCATGTTAGATTTCAAAATGTCACATTTTTCGTTAAGTATATGGAAAACTACAAAGCGGTCTGTAATTCAATATGTTAACGTAACATTATTCTGCAGGTTTCACTTGACTTTATGAAGCACAGTTAGTTAATTCTATAGGGTGACACAAGATTTTACACAAGATTAAGGACTTTAAAACCCAATGCAAACTTCACCTTATCCAGTAATTGAATGGCTTTAAGCTCCCTTGACGGACACACCTTTGGCTGGATGTATATAAGCCCATGCTCAGATGTGCTAAAGCATCAAGCGAAGAAAAAAGACGAATCTCCTGAGCTTCTCAGAACATTGCAGCAGCAGATGAAGATGGATCACAAACTGGTGCTCGCCACTTTAGCACTGCTGCTCAGTGTCTCACAGGGCAAGCCTCTGAAGGTAACAAAGCCGCACAGCTGCAGCGCTTCTCATTTCAAATGCATTTTTACTGGGCTCTTAAACATTTCAATAACGCATCTGTGTTTGTCTTCCCTTTCTTATGTTGTTGCAGGGGGACCAAAGTGGAAAAGGCAAGTTCCTAGATTTAGTTTTTATATGTGTCTCATACGGGGGAAAATAAAGCATATCTGTTGAATTTTACATTGCAATGAGTTAATCTTTGTAATTCAGGATGTACGATACACTGGACCAGATTCATAAACCTTTACTCTGGGGTATCATGTACTTCTGTTGTTTGAAAGGAGAAAAACTCTTGTTTTACAAAGATGGACCCAAACAACGAAGCAACTGAATTTGGAGTCTCTTCAGCACGGCCAGTGTGTTTGTGTATCTGTTTGTAACACAGATGCCACGCTGGAGGAAATGCTTTGACTATGTAGTGCATGAGTGTGTGTCAGTGTGCCAGCAGTGTATTACAGGGGGACTCTATTCCACTCTGCTCCAGTATTAGTACACAGCACTGGATTCCACACGCTGCCCGTGCACACAGGATTTCACACAGGTGTGCTTTGCTTCTGTAGGTCAAAGAGAAAGAAGTAGCCCAAGGATCCCTGAAGATAAGGATGTCTTCAGCATCATCTTAGAAGCCAATAAAGGTAAGAAAGCTTCTAAATATATAGAAGAGACTTTTACTGCCTTTTGAAATATTGGGTCTGCTTATTGCATGGAAGTTAAGGCTGGCATATTCTACTTGAGATGAGTGTCTTCATTTATACATCTATGAGCTCTTAACAGAAGCACATTGAGATTAGATTGGTAGTGTCTTACCTACTTCTGTAAACTGCTCATTACCACTAACATAATGATCATTCAAATGGATTGATGTGTTTTGTTTCTTTTATCCTAGAGAAGTACATAAAAATGCATATTGTGGCTAAAACGAGTTCCCCTTTAAGATGTTTCTCTGCTCAATTTTCAAACAGAAATCAAAGCGCATATGATGGAGGGTGACATTGTCGTGTCAAACTCCAGGAATGCCATGAACTGCCCGGACAACTCATGCTTTTGGCCGAAGGCCTCTGATGGATTTGTTTATGTGCCTTATACGATCTCCAGTGAATACAGTACGTACACGAAGCACTTCGAAGAATGCTTTCTATTAACATTCAATATGTTTAATAGTACCAGTGAGACCATATTTAATGAAACAAGGACAAATAAAACTGCAGTATGAAAAACACATGTCTAGTTCATGTGCTGAGTGGAAACCTAAGATTCATTTTGACAAATACGAAGAATACTGACTTCGAAGAGACTTGCATTTATCTTTGAAACATTTCTTGTTTGTAAAAGAGTGCTCTGTATTTATTTGTGCACAGGAATCTAGCCGTCCTTTCTAAAGGGCATCGTGTTTAAAGTTGTCAGTGTAACTGATGGAGTTAGTATTGGTCCCTCTGGTCTGGGAGATGTTAAGCTTTGATATATTCAAATATCAATGAGTTTCAATTGGCTTATCCTTTTTTACAGGTGCTGAAGAGAAGGCAATAATCTCCAGTGCATTCCCAGACTTCGATGTACAGACCTGCATTAGATTTAAACCACGAACTACAGAAAAAGACTACGTAAATATCAGTCCCCAGAACGGGTAAATGACCACTCTGCTGTGTCTCTGACAAACCCTACCATTTCAGTGCCATTCAAAGATAAAGGTGTATACTAAGCATGTCTCAAAACTTCACAAATATGCAATGACTTTTATAGATAAAAAAGTACAAGATTTCTAAACAAGATTCTCTTTCTACCTATAGCTGCTGGTCCAATATTGGAAAGTATAAAGGCGCTCAGCAAGTGTCCCTGTCAAAGGGAGGCTGTGTTTACAAAGCCACGGCTCAACATGAGCTCATCCATTCGCTAGGCTTCTATCACGAGCAGAGCAGACCTGACCGCGACAGCTATGTCAGAATCAACTGGCAGTACATCCCAGAAGGTAAGGAAACCACAAGGAGTCCTTTCCTGGAGCGCTCACACAATCACAATGAAGAGCACTGGAGAGAGAGAGAGCTGAGGGGAGGGTGGAGAGCAGCAACACATTGTTCTAATACAATAAAGCGGGGCTTGAATATTTCATTACCAGGGCTTTGTATCCCAATAGCTTTTCATTATCTAAATACAGTGTGATTCAACTGTTAGGAAGAGCTCAAGAAAGTGAGGAGTCTGCACTAACTGGGCAGCCCTTATTGCAAGGATCGTGGTCAAGGAAAGACCCCGACACTCTTTGATGCCTCTAATGGCATGTTGAAAACAAATGCGTGCAGTTCAGCCAGGGTTCATAATTGGATTTCACAATGCATTATCATTTAAATGGAATAATTGGTGACCTCTCACTAATGCTTTTACAATAGGTGTTTGGAAGTAAAACACAGAAACAGATTCTGGGGTAGCAGCATCTCCTTTCCTTTACAGACCAAGCTCATAACTTTAACAAGCAGGACATTAACACCTTGGGCATGCCATACGACTACACCTCCATCATGCATTATGGAAGGTAAGAAGCAGCAGCTGAAAGTGCAGGTCTTCACCCTGTCTCAATTACCTACCATACAATGTGATGAGATCTTTTCTCTTTTTCAGTATTGATCTGACTAAAACACTGTTACTTTAAATCTACACAGGGATGCTTTCTCAAATACAACTGGACAGCCTACTATTGTACCCATTCCAGATGAAACGGTAGAAATCGGACAGAGAATAGCAATGTCTCCTAGAGATATTCAAAAGATCAATAAGCTTTATGGCTGCAGTAAGTACAATGTGCCTCATGTCTTCTGAAGATGATCTTTTACACAGATTGTTCCATCGATTTTATCTGCCCAATTTGCTATGATGTTACTGGACAGCAGCCACCTGTTAGATCCCTCGTGCATCCTCTTCTCAGTGTGGCTGCAGGTTCTTATCCAATTCAAATCTGCTGTTTGATTCCCTTCCTAGATGTCTGCAACATGCTTCTGACAGAGAACAATGGAAGTTTTGCGTCACAGACTACCCAAATTCTTACCCAAGCAATTCTAACTGTCTTAAGCAGTCCTGTCTGTGCTCTTTACTGATTCATTAACAGTTACACATCGAGGGGCTGTTGGAAGTTACAATCAGCCAGCTCTGCCCTTTATTTACATGTTCTTTTGCTTCTCCTGTCCCAAGTTAAAAAGGGTTTCCAGCATTTCACACACACTGCCATTCTCATTCTCTAGTGCAATGCGGAGGCATACTGACTGCTGTGAGTGGAACTTTTACATCTCCCAATTATCCACTGGAATATCCCACTAATACAGACTGCACATGGATCATCAACGCCCCTAAAGGGTACAAGGTAAGAAACACTCAAGAACAAACCAGCAGCATCTCTGTATGAATGATCGAGGCGCCTCGGTACGTTCACTACTCACCTGATCCGCTTGGACAAACGTCTGTAGAAGTATTTGAAGAAGAAAAACAATTGCATTAACACTGAGGGCAAACAAATCTATATCGTGATATTAAATGATGTATCTTTTATAATGTCCATTTCATTGTCTTCAATGTAACAACAACATGTGGGAGCTTTCCAGTGTTTATCTGGACTAGATCCGTTTTTGTGTTTCATTTCAGGTCTCACTTACCATCAGTTCCTTTGATGTGGAGTATTCTGATGACTGTTCCTATGACTATCTCATTCTCCGAGATGGACCCAAGACTACATCCACTGTACAGCAAACCTATTGTGGCTCTGAACCCATTCCCTCCTTCACCTCCAGTGGAAACGCTGCAGTGGTTCAGTTCCACAGCGACGACGTAGAAGTCGGGAAGGGATTCTCAGCCAAGTACAAGTTTGGTATGTAAAGAAGCTCTGCCTGGATTTCCTTTGTTCATGATTGACGTGAGTGCTGTGTTTGAACTGGGCACTGCAGAACTACTTGCACAACATGACATCACTTTATTGAATGATGCAGTGTTATAACTTGCACTGCAATGGACATGTAATGCAATCATATTCAGTAAGAGATTAGCAAGTGAAGGTGGTTTAAGAATGGGCAGCGTGTTGGAACATTTCAAGCAGCCTTCAGCTCCTTTTAAAACTCAGCGCTGTGCAGAATATAAATATTGGCATGCAGCCCAGTGGTTTCTAAGTGTTTGGCTTACAAAGCCTTCAGCACCTCAACAGCATGTACAAATGCACATTCTGTGAAAAACAAGTTTAATGAACCCTGACAACTGATCCTTGAATCGTCCCTTCATTGCTGTATAACGATGATAATGCAAGGTGCTCAAGTCTCTGTTTCTATTTTTACAGTTCCAGTATGAACAAAGAACACAATCACAAGAGTTTCCTGGATTTGAACAAACGGGTCGTTTACACAAATATGAATGTAGAAGCAGAAAGTATAGTAAATCAAAAAAATAAATTGCCAAACCTAATAAGAAAGAATGAAATAATATATATATATATATATATATATATATATATATATATATATATATATATATATATATATATATATATATATATATATATATATATATATATATATATATATATATATATATATATATATATATATATATATATATATATATATATATATATATATATATATATATATATATATATATATATATATATATATATATATATATATATTCACCTTTTAAATCAGGTATTGTTTTTGATTAACAGGTATTGTATTTGTAATAATGAATAAAAATGATTCTTTCTTTGATCAGAAATGTCGTGCATTTCCTTTTTTCTTAACAAAATCCGTAACAGATGAGCTTTATAAGATTAGATATTGTAGCAGGTGTTCCCTCTTCCAGAGAAACTCCAGAGAGGCCCCATACCTGAAAACTTTAGAACTGTCTTCTTGTTATGAGGACTGGCAGGAACACACTTCCAATCCTAATTCCTGCAATACAAACAGGACACCGAAGCTTTGCAGGGCAATGAGACTAATCCCTACATACGAGATCAGGGACAGACCAAGCAAAAGAGTATGGAATGGTTCCCAAGCTGTCATTCACAATGGGAGGAAAAAGACAAAAGGGTAAAACGTGATACAATGAGGTCATAAAACCATCACAAAATAACGCAGTAGTTGATTCACTATTGTTTTTATTAGTTGTATAAATCACCCCCCTCCCCCAATACAATGAGCAGGTTTCTGAAGTGGGGAGGGTGTGATAAGTGTGAGTTGTGTAGTGAATAAAGCAATGTCCAAACAGTTATGTTTCCCAAAAATCTCTGTGTTTTTTAATAAATAAACAAAAAGAACCACCCCTCTACCAGCAATGATATCGGGGGGAACACGGTTAGTTTGCTGACCAAAACAAAACCAACACTCCACAATGATCCCCACTGCAACAGTCCCGTGCATGAAAGTGTGCTTTTAATCCGCAGGGTGGTGCTGGTGTCGTGTGGGGAGGGTAGTGCTCTGGTGATGCGGGCTGGCTCTGTGGCTACAGCCGCTGGCTCTGTACTCCTCCTCTGCAATAAAAAACAAACAACACGCAACAAAAGCAAACGCAATACTCTGGCCGGTGGTTTACGTTCTCAGCGCAAGGCAGCGTACCGACGTAGCTGCTTCCCCTTTGTACCCATACACACCTCCCTGCAAACAACCCGTCACCATGGTTTCTCCAATAGAGGGCCATCATGCAGCTGCTTGCAATGGAGTCGTTCTGGGTACTTGCAACTACGCGCCCCTCCTAATATGGTCACCTTCTGGTTTCCACCTACCATCAAGGTGGTCCATCTAGGAGGCAGCGTCCCACTGTCTTTACACGCCATCCTTTCTCGATGGGAGGGAGATTTTTAACATCGATTCTTTCGCTCTCTATCACAGGGGGTCATCATTCTTCAGTGCAAACAGAACCCAGTTCTTCACATATCTCTAGTGTTACTGTACATTGTCCAAGCTCAGATGTTTGCTCTTCCTTGTGTGACTCCCTTTTTAAGGGAGGCAGAATGCCTGAATCTCTTGTCACACACAGTGCAGGGAAAGGGCTTCTCTTCCCACAATCCGCACATGGATAAAGATTCTCTCCTGTGTGGATCTGCTGATGCACCACTAGAGTTTGAGGCTCCTTGAAGCTCTTCCCACAGACAGCACAGCGGTATGTGTACTCGCCTGTGTGAACCCACTGGTGTCTCTTGAGGTTCTGCCCCTGACTGAAATGCTTCCCACACACAGTTCGGTGAGAATCCTGCGTTTTGTAAGCAGTAACTAAAGAAAGAAAGAAATACATAAATAAATAAATTACAGAAATGGTGCTGTGAGTCATATTACATAATGTTACCATCAGGCAAAATGCTTTAAAAAGCAAGACGTCCCAGGAGTACAGCGGCACTCCAAATGTTACCCATTTCCTACCATGCAGAATAACTGGGAGGGGTGTGTGTTCATCACACTCACAGAAATGAGTTTGTGCAGTGATGCAGAATAACTGGCAGAGGTGTGTGTTCATCACACTCACAGAAATGAGTTTGTGCAGTGATGCAGAATAACTGAGAGGGGTGTGTGTTCATCACACTCACAGAAATGAGTTTGTGCAGTGATGCAGAATAACTGAGAGGGGTGTGTGTTCATCACACTCACAGAAATGAGTTTGTGCAGTGATGCAGAATAACTGAGAGGGGTGTGTGTTCATCACACTCACAGAAATGAGTTTGTGCAGTGATGCAGAATAACTGAGAGGGGTGTGTGTTCATCACACTCACAGAAATGAGTTTGTGCAGTGATGCAGAATAACTGAGAGGGGTGTGTGTTCATCACACTCACAGAAATGAGTTTGTGCAGTGATGCAGAATAACTGAGAGGGGTGTGTGTTCATCACACTCACAGAAATGAGTTTGTGCAGTGATGCAGAATAACTGAGAGGGGTGTGTGTTCATCACACTCACAGAAATGAGTTTGTGCAGTGATGCAGAATAACTGAGAGGGGTGTGTGTTCATCACACTCACAGAAATGAGTTTGTGCAGTGATGCAGAATAACTGAGAGGGGTGTGTGTTCATCACACTCACAGAAATGAGTTTGTGCAGTGATGCAGAATAACTGAGAGGGGTGTGTGTTCATCACACTCACAGAAATGAGTTTGTGCAGTGATGCAGAATAACTGAGAGGGGTGTGTGTTCATCACACTCACAGAAATGAGTTTGTGCAGTGATGCAGAATAACTGAGAGGGGTGTGTGTTCATCACACTCACAGAAATGAGTTTGTGCAGTGATGCAGAATAACTGAGAGGGGTGTGTGTTCATCACACTCACAGAAATGAGTTTGTGCAGTGATGCAGAATAACTGAGAGGGGTGTGTGTTCATCACACTCACAGAAATGAGTTTGTGCAGTGATGCAGAATAACTGAGAGGGGTGTGTGTTCATCACACTCACAGAAATGAGTTTGTGCAGTGATGCAGAATAACTGAGAGGGGTGTGTGTTCATCACACTCACAGAAATGAGTTTGTGCAGTGATGCAGAATAACTGAGAGGGGTGTGTGTTCATCACACTCACAGAAATGAGTTTGTGCAGTGATGCAGAATAACTGAGAGGGGTGTGTGTTCATCACACTCACAGAAATGAGTTTGTGCAGTGATGCAGAATAACTGAGAGGGGTGTGTGTTCATCACACTCACAGAAATGAGTTTGTGCAGTGATGCAGAATAACTGAGAGGGGTGTGTGTTCATCACACTCACAGAAATGAGTTTGTGCAGTGATGCAGAATAACTGAGAGGGGTGTGTGTTCATCACACTCACAGAAATGAGTTTGTGCAGTGATGCAGAATAACTGAGAGGGGTGTGTGTTCATCACACTCACAGAAATGAGTTTGTGCAGTGATGCAGAATAACTGAGAGGGGTGTGTGTTCATCACACTCACAGAAATGAGTTTGTGCAGTGATGCAGAATAACTGAGAGGGGTGTGTGTTCATCACACTCACAGAAATGAGTTTGTGCAGTGATTCCAGAAATGAGTTTGTGCAGTGATGCAGAATAACTGAGAGGGGTGTGTGTTCATCACACTCACAGAAATGAGTTTGTGCAGTGATGCAGAATAACTGAGAGGGGTGTGTGTTCATCACACTCACAGAAATGAGTTTGTGCAGTGATGCAGAATAACTGAGAGGGGTGTGTGTTCATCACACTCACAGAAATGAGTTTGTGCAGTGATGCAGAATAACTGAGAGGGGTGTGTGTTCATCACACTCACAGAAATGAGTTTGTGCAGTGATGCAGAATAACTGAGAGGGGTGTGTGTTCATCACACTCACAGAAATGAGTTTGTGCAGTGATGCAGAATAACTGAGAGGGGTGTGTGTTCATCACACTCACAGAAATGAGTTTGTGCAGAATGATGCAGAATAACTGATTCAGAGGGGTGTGTGTTCATCACACTCACAGAAATGAGTTTGTGCAGTGATGCAGAATAACTGAGAGGGGTGTGTGTTCATCACACTCACAGAAATGAGTTTGTGCAGTGATGCAGAATAACTGAGAGGGGTGTGTGTTCATCACACTCACAGAAATGAGTTTGTGCAGTGATGCAGAATAACTGAGAGGGGTGTGTGTTCATCACACTCACAGAAATGAGTTTGTGCAGTGATGCAGAATAACTGAGAGGGGTGTGTGTTCATCACACTCACAGAAATGAGTTTGTGCAGTGATGCAGAATAACTGAGAGGGGTGTGTGTTCATCACACTCACAGAAATGAGTTTGTGCAGTGATGCAGAATAACTGAGAGGGGTGTGTGTTCATCACACTCACAGAAATGAGTTTGTGCAGTGATGCAGAATAACTGAGAGGGGTGTGTGTTCATCACACTCACAGAAATGAGTTTGTGCAGTGATGCAGAATAACTGAGAGGGGTGTGTGTTCATCACACTCACAGAAATGAGTTTGTGCAGTGATGCAGAATAACTGAGAGGGGTGTGTGTTCATCACACTCACAGAAATGAGTTTGTGCAGTGATGCAGAATAACTGAGAGGGGTGTGTGTTCATCACACTCACAGAAATGAGTTTGTGCAGTGATGCAGAATAACTGAGAGGGGTGTGTGTTCATCACACTCACAGAAATGAGTTTGTGCAGTGATGCAGAATAACTGAGAGGGGTGTGTGTTCATCACACTCACAGAAATGAGTTTGTGCAGTGATGCAGAATAACTGAGAGGGGTGTGTGTTCATCACACTCACAGAAATGAGTTTGTGCAGTGATGCAGAATAACTGAGAGGGGTGTGTGTTCATCACACTCACAGAAATGAGTTTGTGCAGTGATGCAGAATAACTGAGAGGGGTGTGTGTTCATCACACTCACAGAAATGAGTTTGTGCAGTGATGCAGAATAACTGAGAGGGGTGTGTGTTCATCACACTCACAGAAATGAGTTTGTGCAGTGATGCAGAATAACTGAGAGGGGTGTGTGTTCATCACACTCACAGAAATGAGTTTGTGCAGTGATGCAGAATAACTGAGAGGGGTGTGTGTTCATCACACTCACAGAAATGAGTTTGTGCAGTGATGCAGAATAACTGAGAGGGGTGTGTGTTCATCACACTCACAGAAATGAGTTTGTGCAGTGATGCAGAATAACTGAGAGGGGTGTGTGTTCATCACACTCACAGAAATGAGTTTGTGCAGTGATGCAGAATAACTGAGAGGGGTGTGTGTTCATCACACTCACAGAAATGAGTTTGTGCAGTGATGCAGAATAACTGAGAGGGGTGTGTGTTCATCACACTCACAGAAATGAGTTTGTGCAGTGATGCAGAATAACTGAGAGGGGTGTGTGTTCATCACACTCACAGAAATGAGTTTGTGCAGTGATGCAGAATAACTGAGAGGGGTGTGTGTTCATCACACTCACAGAAATGAGTTTGTGCAGTGATGCAGAATAACTGAGAGGGGTGTGTGTTCATCACACTCACAGAAATGAGTTTGTGCAGTGATGCAGAATAACTGAGAGGGGTGTGTGTTCATCACACTCACAGAAATGAGTTTGTGCAGTGATGCAGAATAACTGAGAGGGGTGTGTGTTCATCACACTCACAGAAATGAGTTTGTGCAGTGATGCAGAATAACTGAGAGGGGTGTGTGTTCATCACACTCACAGAAATGAGTTTGTGCAGTGATGCAGAATAACTGAGAGGGGTGTGTGTTCATCACACTCACAGAAATGAGTTTGTGCAGTGATGCAGAATAACTGAGAGGGGTGTGTGTTCATCACACTCACAGAAATGAGTTTGTGCAGTGATGCAGAATAACTGAGAGGGGTGTGTGTTCATCACACTCACAGAAATGAGTTTGTGCAGTGATGCAGAATAACTGAGAGGGGTGTGTGTTCATCACACTCACAGAAATGAGTTTGTGCAGTGATGCAGAATAACTGAGAGGGGTGTGTGTTCATCACACTCACAGAAATGAGTTTGTGCAGTGATGCAGAATAACTGGGAGGGGTGTGTGTTCATCACACTCACAGAAATGAGTTTGTGCAGTGATGCAGAATAACTGAGAGGGGTGTGTGTTCATCACACTCACAGAAATGAGTTTGTGCAGTGATGCAGAATAACTGAGAGGGTTGTGTGTTCATCACACTCACAGAAATGAGTTTGTGCAGTGATGCAGAATAACTGAGAGAGGTGCGTGTTCATCACACTCACAGAAATGAGTTTGTGCAGTGATGCAGAATAACTGGGAGGGGTGTGTGTTCATCACACTCACAGAAATGAGTTTGTGCAGTGATGCAGAATAACTGAGAGGGGTGTGTGTTCATCACACTCACAGAAATGAGTTTGTGCAGTGATGCAGAATAACTGAGAGGGGTGTGTGTTCATCACACTCACAGAAATGAGTTTGTGCAGTGATGCAGAATAACTGAGAGGGGTGTGTGTTCATCACACTCACAGAAATGAGTTTGTGCAGTGATGCAGAATAACTGAGAGGGGTGTGTGTTCATCACACTCACAGAAATGAGTTTGTGCAGTGATGCAGAATAACTGAGAGGGGTGTGTGTTCATCACACTCACAGAAATGAGTTTGTGAAGTGATGCAGAAATGAGTTTGTGCAGTGATGCAGAATAACTGAGAGGGGTGTGTGTTCATCACACTCACAGAAATGAGTTTGTGCAGTGATGCAGAATAACTGAGAGGGGTGTGTGTTCATCACACTCACAGAAATGAGTTTGTGCAGTGATGCAGAATAACTGAGAGGGGTGTGTGTTCATCACACTCACAGAAATGAGTTTGTGCAGTGATGCAGAATAACTGAGAGGGGTGTGTGTTCATCACACTCACAGAAATGAGTTTGTGCAGTGATGCAGAATAACTGAGAGGGGTGTGTGTTCATCACACTCACAGAAATGAGTTTGTGCAGTGATGCAGAATAACTGAGAGGGGTGTGTGTTCATCACACTCACAGAAATGAGTTTGTGCAGTGATGCAGAATAACTGAGAGGGGTGTGTGTTCATCACACTCACAGAAATGAGTTTGTGCAGTGATGCAGAATAACTGAGAGGGGTGTGTGTTCATCACACTCACAGAAATGAGTTTGTGCAGTGATGCAGAATAACTGAGAGGGGTGTGTGTTCATCACACTCACAGAAATGAGTTTGTGCAGTGATGCAGAATAACTGAGAGGGGTGTGTGTTCATCACACTCACAGAAATGAGTTTGTGCAGTGATGCAGAATAACTGAGAGGGGTGTGTGTTCATCACACTCACAGAAATGAGTTTGTGCAGTGATGCAGAATAACTGAGAGGGGTGTGTGTTCATCACACTCACAGAAATGAGTTTGTGCAGTGATGCAGAATAACTGAGAGGGGTGTGTGTTCATCACACTCACAGAAATGAGTTTGTGCAGTGATGCAGAATAACTGAGAGGGGTGTGTGTTCATCACACTCACAGAAATGAGTTTGTGCAGTGATGCAGAATAACTGAGAGGGGTGTGTGTTCATCACACTCACAGAAATGAGTTTGTGCAGTGATGCAGAATAACTGAGAGGGGTGTGTGTTCATCACACTCACAGAAATGAGTTTGTGCAGTGATGCAGAATAACTGAGAGGGGTGTGTGTTCATCACACTCACAGAAATGAGTTTGTGCAGTGATGCAGAATAACTGAGAGGGGTGTGTGTTCATCACACTCACAGAAATGAGTTTGTGCAGTGATGCAGAATAACTGAGAGGGGTGTGTGTTCATCACACTCACAGAAATGAGTTTGTGCAGTGATGCAGAATAACTGAGAGGGGTGTGTGTTCATCACACTCACAGAAATGAGTTTGTGCAGTGATGCAGAATAACTGAGAGGGGTGTGTGTTCATCACACTCACAGAAATGAGTTTGTGCAGTGATGCAGAATAACTGAGAGGGGTGTGTGTTCATCACACTCACAGAAATGAGTTTGTGCAGTGATGCAGAATAACTGAGAGGGGTGTGTGTTCATCACACTCACAGAAATGAGTTTGTGCAGTGATGCAGAATAACTGAGAGGGGTGTGTGTTCATCACACTCACAGAAATGAGTTTGTGCAGTGATGCAGAATAACTGAGAGGGGTGTGTGTTCATCACACTCACAGAAATGAGTTTGTGCAGTGATGCAGAATAACTGAGAGGGGTGTGTGTTCATCACACTCACAGAAATGAGTTTGTGCAGTGATGCAGAATAACTGAGAGGGGTGTGTGTTCATCACACTCACAGAAATGAGTTT
>NW_024473499.1:59453-79032 GCF_017654505.1 Polyodon spathula | reverse complement strand
GTGCAGTGATGCAGAATAACTGAGAGGGGTGTGTGTTCATCACACTCACAGAAATGAGTTTGTGCAGTGATGCAGAATAACTGAGAGGGGTGTGTGTTCATCACACTCACAGAAATGAGTTTGTGCAGTGATGCAGAATAACTGAGAGGGGTGTGTGTTCATCACACTCACAGAAATGAGTTTGTGCAGTGATGCAGAATAACTGAGAGGGGTGTGTGTTCATCACACTCACAGAAATGAGTTTGTGCAGTGATGCAGAATAACTGAGAGGGGTGTGTGTTCATCACACTCACAGAAATGAGTTTGTGCAGTGATGCAGAATAACTGAGAGGGGTGTGTGTTCATCACACTCACAGAAATGAGTTTGTGCAGTGATGCAGAATAACTGAGAGGGGTGTGTGTTCATCACACTCACAGAAATGAGTTTGTGCAGTGATGCAGAATAACTGAGAGGGGTGTGTGTTCATCACACTCACAGAAATGAGTTTGTGCAGTGATGCAGAATAACTGAGAGGGGTGTGTGTTCATCACACTCACAGAAATGAGTTTGTGCAGTGATGCAGAATAACTGAGAGGGGTGTGTGTTCATCACACTCACAGAAATGAGTTTGTGCAGTGATGCAGAATAACTGAGAGGGGTGTGTGTTCATCACACTCACAGAAATGAGTTTGTGCAGTGATGCAGAATAACTGAGAGGGGTGTGTGTTCATCACACTCACAGAAATGAGTTTGTGCAGTGATGCAGAATAACTGAGAGGGGTGTGTGTTCATCACACTCACAGAAATGAGTTTGTGCAGTGATGCAGAATAACTGAGAGGGGTGTGTGTTCATCACACTCACAGAAATGAGTTTGTGCAGTGATGCAGAATAACTGAGAGGGGTGTGTGTTCATCACACTCACAGAAATGAGTTTGTGCAGTGATGCAGAATAACTGAGAGGGGTGTGTGTTCATCACACTCACAGAAATGAGTTTGTGCAGTGATGCAGAATAACTGAGAGGGGTGTGTGTTCATCACACTCACAGAAATGAGTTTGTGCAGTGATGCAGAATAACTGAGAGGGGTGTGTGTTCATCACACTCACAGAAATGAGTTTGTGCAGTGATGCAGAATAACTGAGAGGGGTGTGTGTTCATCACACTCACAGAAATGAGTTTGTGCAGTGATGCAGAATAACTGAGAGGGGTGTGTGTTCATCACACTCACAGAAATGAGTTTGTGCAGTGATGCAGAATAACTGAGAGGGGTGTGTGTTCATCACACTCACAGAAATGAGTTTGTGCAGTGATGCAGAATAACTGAGAGGGGTGTGTGTTCATCACACTCACAGAAATGAGTTTGTGCAGTGATGCAGAATAACTGAGAGGGGTGTGTGTTCATCACACTCACAGAAATGAGTTTGTGCAGTGATGCAGAATAACTGAGAGGGGTGTGTGTTCATCACACTCACAGAAATGAGTTTGTGCAGTGATGCAGAATAACTGAGAGGGGTGTGTGTTCATCACACTCACAGAAATGAGTTTGTGCAGTGATGCAGAATAACTGAGAGGGGTGTGTGTTCATCACACTCACAGAAATGAGTTTGTGCAGTGATGCAGAATAACTGAGAGGGGTGTGTGTTCATCACACTCACAGAAATGAGTTTGTGCAGTGATGCAGAATAACTGAGAGGGGTGTGTGTTCATCACACTCACAGAAATGAGTTTGTGCAGTGATGCAGAATAACTGAGAGGGGTGTGTGTTCATCACACTCACAGAAATGAGTTTGTGCAGTGATTCAGAATAACTGAGAGGGGTGTGTGTTCATCACACTCACAGAAATGAGTTTGTGCAGTGATGCAGAATAACTGAGAGGGGTGTGTGTTCATCACACTCACAGAAATGAGTTTGTGCAGTGATGCAGAATAACTGAGAGGGGTGTGTGTTCATCACACTCACAGAAATGAGTTTGTGCAGTGATGCAGAATAACTGAGAGGGGTGTGTGTTCATCACACTCACAGAAATGAGTTTGTGCAGTGATGCAGAATAACTGAGAGGGGTGTGTGTTCATCACACTCACAGAAATGAGTTTGTGCAGTGATGCAGAATAACTGAGAGGGGTGTGTGTTCATCACACTCACAGAAATGAGTTTGTGCAGTGATGTGTGTTCAGAATAACTGAGAGGGGTGTGTGTTCATCACACTCACAGAAATGAGTTTGTGCAGTGATGCAGAATAACTGAGAGGGGTGTGTGTTCATCACACTCACAGAAATGAGTTTGTGCAGTGATGCAGAATAACTGAGAGGGGTGTGTGTTCATCACACTCACAGAAATGAGTTTGTGCAGTGATGCAGAATAACTGAGAGGGGTGTGTGTTCATCACACTCACAGAAATGAGTTTGTGCAGTGATGCAGAATAACTGAGAGGGGTGTGTGTTCATCACACTCACAGAAATGAGTTTGTGCAGTGATGCAGAATAACTGAGAGGGGTGTGTGTTCATCACACTCACAGAAATGAGTTTGTGCAGTGATGCAGAATAACTGAGAGGGGTGTGTGTTCATCACACTCACAGAAATGAGTTTGTGCAGTGATGCAGAATAACTGAGAGGGGTGTGTGTTCATCACACTCACAGAAATGAGTTTGTGCAGTGATGCAGAATAACTGAGAGGGGTGTGTGTTCATCACACTCACAGAAATGAGTTTGTGCAGTGATGCAGAATAACTGAGAGGGGTGTGTGTTCATCACACTCACAGAAATGAGTTTGTGCAGTGATGCAGAATAACTGAGAGGGGTGTGTGTTCATCACACTCACAGAAATGAGTTTGTGCAGTGATGCAGAATAACTGAGAGGGGTGTGTGTTCATCACACTCACAGAAATGAGTTTGTGCAGTGATGCAGAATAACTGAGAGGGGTGTGTGTTCATCACACTCACAGAAATGAGTTTGTGCAGTGATGCAGAATAACTGAGAGGGGTGTGTGTTCATCACACTCACAGAAATGAGTTTGTGCAGTGATGCAGAATAACTGAGAGGGGTGTGTGTTCATCACACTCACAGAAATGAGTTTGTGCAGTGATGCAGAATAACTGAGAGGGGTGTGTGTTCATCACACTCACAGAAATGAGTTTGTGCAGTGATGCAGAATAACTGAGAGGGGTGTGTGTTCATCACACTCACAGAAATGAGTTTGTGCAGTGATGCAGAATAACTGAGAGGGGTGTGTGTTCATCACACTCACAGAAATGAGTTTGTGCAGTGATGCAGAATAACTGAGAGGGGTGTGTGTTCATCACACTCACAGAAATGAGTTTGTGCAGTGATGCAGAATAACTGAGAGGGGTGTGTGTTCATCACACTCACAGAAATGAGTTTGTGCAGTGATGCAGAATAACTGAGAGGGGTGTGTGTTCATCACACTCACAGAAATGAGTTTGTGCAGTGATGCAGAATAACTGAGAGGGGTGTGTGTTCATCACACTCACAGAAATGAGTTTGTGCAGTGATGCAGAATAACTGAGAGGGGTGTGTGTTCATCACACTCACAGAAATGAGTTTGTGCAGTGATGCAGAATAACTGAGAGGGGTGTGTGTTCATCACACTCACAGAAATGAGTTTGTGCAGTGATGCAGAATAACTGAGAGGGGTGTGTGTTCATCACACTCACAGAAATGAGTTTGTGCAGTGATGCAGAATAACTGAGAGGGGTGTGTGTTCATCACACTCACAGAAATGAGTTTGTGCAGTGATGCAGAATAACTGAGAGGGGTGTGTGTTCATCACACTCACAGAAATGAGTTTGTGCAGTGATGCAGAATAACTGAGAGGGGTGTGTGTTCATCACACTCACAGAAATGAGTTTGTGCAGTGATGCAGAATAACTGAGAGGGGTGTGTGTTCATCACACTCACAGAAATGAGTTTGTGCAGTGATGCAGAATAACTGAGAGGGGTGTGTGTTCATCACACTCACAGAAATGAGTTTGTGCAGTGATGCAGAATAACTGAGAGGGGTGTGTGTTCATCACACTCACAGAAATGAGTTTGTGCAGTGATGCAGAATAACTGAGAGGGGTGTGTGTTCATCACACTCACAGAAATGAGTTTGTGCAGTGATGCAGAATAACTGAGAGGGGTGTGTGTTCATCACACTCACAGAAATGAGTTTGTGCAGTGATGCAGAATAACTGAGAGGGGTGTGTGTTCATCACACTCACAGAAATGAGTTTGTGCAGTGATGCAGAATAACTGAGAGGGGTGTGTGTTCATCACACTCACAGAAATGAGTTTGTGCAGTGATGCAGAATAACTGAGAGGGGTGTGTGTTCATCACACTCACAGAAATGAGTTTGTGCAGTGATGCAGAATAACTGAGAGGGGTGTGTGTTCATCACACTCACAGAAATGAGTTTGTGCAGTGATGCAGAATAACTGAGAGGGGTGTGTGTTCATCACACTCACAGAAATGAGTTTGTGCAGTGATGCAGAATAACTGAGGAGGGGGGTGTGTGTTCATCACACTCACAGAAATGAGTTTGTGCAGTGATGCAGAATAACTGAGAGGGGTGTGTGTTCATCACACTCACAGAAATGAGTTTGTGCAGTGATGCAGAATAACTGAGAGGGGTGTGTGTTCATCACACTCACAGAAATGAGTTTGTGCAGTGATGCAGAATAACTGAGAGGGGTGTGTGTTCATCACACTCACAGAAATGAGTTTGTGCAGTGATGCAGAATAACTGAGAGGGGTGTGTGTTCATCACACTCACAGAAATGAGTTTGTGCAGTGATGCAGAATAACTGAGAGGGGTGTGTGTTCATCACACTCACAGAAATGAGTTTGTGCAGTGATGCAGAATAACTGAGAGGGGTGTGTGTTCATCACACTCACAGAAATGAGTTTGTGCAGTGATGCAGAATAACTGAGAGGGGTGTGTGTTCATCACACTCACAGAAATGAGTTTGTGCAGTGATGCAGAATAACTGAGAGGGGTGTGTGTTCATCACACTCACAGAAATGAGTTTGTGCAGTGATGCAGAATAACTGAGAGGGGTGTGTGTTCATCACACTCACAGAAATGAGTTTGTGCAGTGATGCAGAATAACTGAGAGGGGTGTGTGTTCATCACACTCACAGAAATGAGTTTGTGCAGTGATGCAGAATAACTGAGAGGGGTGTGTGTTCATCACACTCACAGAAATGAGTTTGTGCAGTGATGCAGAATAACTGAGAGGGGTGTGTGTTCATCACACTCACAGAAATGAGTTTGTGCAGTGATGCAGAATAACTGAGAGGGGTGTGTGTTCATCACACTCACAGAAATGAGTTTGTGCAGTGATGCAGAATAACTGAGAGGGGTGTGTGTTCATCACACTCACAGAAATGAGTTTGTGCAGTGATGCAGAATAACTGAGAGGGGTGTGTGTTCATCACACTCACAGAAATGAGTTTGTGCAGTGATGCAGAATAACTGAGAGGGGTGTGTGTTCATCACACTCACAGAAATGAGTTTGTGCAGTGATTCAGAATAACTGAGAGGGGTGTGTGTTCATCACACTCACAGAAATGAGTTTGTGCAGTGATGCAGAATAACTGAGAGGGGTGTGTGTTCATCACACTCACAGAAATGAGTTTGTGCAGTGATGCAGAATAACTGAGAGGGGTGTGTGTTCATCACACTCACAGAAATGAGTTTGTGCAGTGATGCAGAATAACTGAGAGGGGTGTGTGTTCATCACACTCACAGAAATGAGTTTGTGCAGTGATGCAGAATAACTGAGAGGGGTGTGTGTTCATCACACTCACAGAAATGAGTTTGTGCAGTGATGCAGAATAACTGAGAGGGGTGTGTGTTCATCACACTCACAGAAATGAGTTTGTGCAGTGATGCAGAATAACTGAGAGGGGTGTGTGTTCATCACACTCACAGAAATGAGTTTGTGCAGTGATGCAGAATAACTGAGAGGGGTGTGTGTTCATCACACTCACAGAAATGAGTTTGTGCAGTGATGCAGAATAACTGAGAGGGGTGTGTGTTCATCATACTCACAGAAATGAGTTTGTGCAGTGATGCAGAATAACTGAGAGGGGTGTGTGTTCATCACACTCACAGAAATGAGTTTGTGCAGTGATGCAGAATAACTGAGAGGGGTGTGTGTTCATCACACTCACAGAAATGAGTTTGTGCAGTGATGCAGAATAACTGAGAGGGGTGTGTGTTCATCACACTCACAGAAATGAGTTTGTGCAGTGATGCAGAATAACTGAGAGGGGTGTGTGTTCATCACACTCACAGAAATGAGTTTGTGCAGTGATGCAGAATAACTGAGAGGGGTGTGTGTTCATCACACTCACAGAAATGAGTTTGTGCAGTGATGCAGAATAACTGAGAGGGGTGTGTGTTCATCACACTCACAGAAATGAGTTTGTGCAGTGATGCAGAATAACTGAGAGGGGTGTGTGTTCATCACACTCACAGAAATGAGTTTGTGCAGTGATGCAGAATAACTGAGAGGGGTGTGTGTTCATCACACTCACAGAAATGAGTTTGTGCAGTGATGCAGAATAACTGAGAGGGGTGTGTGTTCATCACACTCACAGAAATGAGTTTGTGCAGTGATGCAGAATAACTGAGAGGGGTGTGTGTTCATCACACTCACAGAAATGAGTTTGTGCAGTGATGCAGAATAACTGAGAGGGGTGTGTGTTCATCACACTCACAGAAATGAGTTTGTGCAGTGATGCAGAATAACTGAGAGGGGTGTGTGTTCATCACACTCACAGAAATGAGTTTGTGCAGTGATGCAGAATAACTGAGAGGGGTGTGTGTTCATCACACTCACAGAAATGAGTTTGTGCAGTGATGCAGAATAACTGAGAGGGGTGTGTGTTCATCACACTCACAGAAATGAGTTTGTGCAGTGATGCAGAATAACTGAGAGGGGTGTGTGTTCATCACACTCACAGAAATGAGTTTGTGCAGTGATGCAGAATAACTGAGAGGGGTGTGTGTTCATCACACTCACAGAAATGAGTTTGTGCAGTGATTGAATAACTGAGAGGGGTGTGTGTTCATCACACTCACAGAAATGAGTTTGTGCAGTGATGCAGAATAACTGAGAGGGGTGTGTGTTCATCACACTCACAGAAATGAGTTTGTGCAGTGATGCAGAATAACTGAGAGGGGTGCTGTGTTCATCACACTCACAGAAATGAGTTTGTGCAGTGATGCAGAATAACTGAGAGGGGTGTGTGTTCATCACACTCACAGAAATGAGTTTGTGCAGTGATGCAGAATAACTGAGAGGGGTGTGTGTTCATCACACTCACAGAAATGAGTTTGTGCAGTGATGCAGAATAACTGAGAGGGGTGTGTGTTCATCACACTCACAGAAATGAGTTTGTGCAGTGATGCAGAATAACTGAGAGGGGTGTGTGTTCATCACACTCACAGAAATGAGTTTGTGCAGTGATGCAGAATAACTGAGAGGGGTGTGTGTTCATCACACTCACAGAAATGAGTTTGTGCAGTGATGCAGAATAACTGAGAGGGGTGTGTGTTCATCACACTCACAGAAATGAGTTTGTGCAGTGATGCAGAATAACTGAGAGGGGTGTGTGTTCATCACACTCACAGAAATGAGTTTGTGCAGTGATGCAGAATAACTGAGAGGGGTGTGTGTTCATCACACTCACAGAAATGAGTTTGTGCAGTGATGCAGAATAACTGAGAGGGGTGTGTGTTCATCACACTCACAGAAATGAGTTTGTGCAGTGATGCAGAATAACTGAGAGGGGTGTGTGTTCATCACACTCACAGAAATGAGTTTGTGCAGTGATGCAGAATAACTGAGAGGGGTGTGTGTTCATCACACTCACAGAAATGAGTTTGTGCAGTGATTACAGAATAACTGAGAGGGGTGTGTGTTCAATCACACTCACAGAAATGTTAGTATAAATAATAGTAATAATAATATGAGATGTTACAGAATAAACATGAAAGTGACCTTCAAGTGAAACGAAACTGTTGCATTGATTAACATTAAAATGTTGTAGCTTGGATGAATAGAATGTTGTCTTATATGATGTCACAAGGATGTCATAAAGACATCACAATGGGGCTTACTGTAGGGTTAGGTTTTTGATGGCATGACAACCATTTGTTTTTGTTTAAAGTAAAATTCCTATTGATGTAATTGTGTTCCATGGATTGTGCAGGGTCAAGTCTACTATCAACATACAATCACTAAAGCAATGCAGGGTCAAGTCAATTCACATCACCTCTATTTGCATCTTTATTGAATATAGCACCTGTAGGGACTTAAAGACCAGGTCTGAAGTGGAGATTTCAATCAAGCTGTGTTTATTCTGAGATCTCAGGAGAAGTACAATTCAAGCAAATTGACAGAGTAGGTCTGCCCTATATAATACAAGGAAAAAAAACAATTCAAATTGTTAGGCTAATTTCACTGCCCCCCCCCCCCCCCCCCCCCCACACACACACACACACACACACACACACACACACACACACACACACACACACACACACACATGGGAATGGGAGCTATATTTCCACCAAACCCCCCCCCCCCCCCCCCATACACACACACTGGGGAATGGGGGCTGTATTTCCACCCCCCGTCCCCCCCACACACATACACACACTGGGGAATGGGAGCTGTATTTCTTGGCTACAGCTACATTAAGCCATGGTCACATGGGCAACACGGGGGAAAACAGTTGTGGCATGTTTCCTCATGTGACCACCCTGGACAACAAACTGACAACAAACTAGTGTTGCCAGCTTTAGAACACTGCTCTATTTTTCAGCAACTCGAGGGCGGCATGCAGACTTCCAGCCAATCAGATTGTATAGTAGCATCACATGGTTAAAGAAAACACGACAACGTAGAAGCGTGACTCAGTAGTTAATAATAGAGAATAAATGCTGAGCATCTGAAAGCACTTTACAATACATAGCAGTAAAACACAACAAAATAGAATACAAACAGCATGTACACAGGCATGTAGATACAAATAAAGACAGAAAGCAACAAGTTCAGTTACATAAAAACTAACCACGAATGACTGAATATTTTTTTGTATTTTTTGACTGTATTTTTTTTATGTTAGCTACAGTCACTTCCGTGGGAATACCAATCAAAGTAAATCTCTCATTGCTAAATAAAAATATGAGGAAAGCAAACCAATTGAAGACAAAAACAAAAGCAAAAGCATTGCCATTTCTGGAGGTCTGAAGTAGGTCTATGATGTAACATCTCTCTCTCTCTCTCTCTCTCTCTCTCTCTCTCTCTCTCTCTCTCTCTCTCTCTCTCTCTCTCTCTCTCTCTCTCTCTCTCTCTCTCTAATCTGTAAGTTAATTGACAAACACAAGAGCTTATTTCCTACAGACCAGAGTACTCCATTTAATATTCAGGCAGATTACAGAGAATCGCAGACAATGTTTCTTGATTTATTCATATATAGTCCTGCTACCTATTCAGGGAGGGATAAATTGGGTGCAATCAGAACCCCCAATTATATAATACTTAATAAATAATCAAACCATTTTCCCATTAAATAAACAATAATTCAATATACACACCTTTCAATTAGATCAATCAAAAACTCAATTTTTTAATCTATATATTAGCACATGAAGGGCTACATCCCTATCACAAGATACAACTGGGCACTGTAAGAAAGAAAATATATCGGACACCCAAAGTCCAGTTTCAA
Organism: Polyodon spathula; assembly: GCF_017654505.1. Classification (NCBI taxonomy): domain Eukaryota; kingdom Metazoa; phylum Chordata; class Actinopteri; order Acipenseriformes; family Polyodontidae; genus Polyodon; species Polyodon spathula. Next base: position 69,304 of record NW_024473499.1, on the reverse strand, counting down.
AACCAGAAGTTGCTTTATGGTGATATGCAAGAGCAGAGATACAGCAAACAGCACGCTGGAGAGAAGTCAAAGAATTCTGTCACAGCAGCAGAGTTTCCATACAGCTTTTATACTGTGATCAAAACAAGTCATCACACTGCTCACCCCCATCAAACATTACTGACACTCTCTGTGTAATAGTGTCTACAAAATCAATCTTCTGATTCAGCTGTTTATTTAACTTGTCCCACCAACAACGCTGCACACAATTCCAAAGTAAAAAGGTTACGATCAATAAAGCAATAAAAGCATATGTGCACCTAGGGCAAAGAATCCAACACACTGATGGGATTCCTTCTCATTCTCCTGTGCTTTGATTTTCAGAGCCCCTACAATTTGTTCAGCTGTACCATGGTACAGAGCCAATCGCTTTTGTAAATCATCATGAGCATTCCTTGGGACTTCCCCCAGGTGTATGTCCATTATTTAAGCACTAACCACACCCAACATGCCCTGCACAAACAACTTACAGCTGATACCCTGGTCAATATTGTACACCCCTATTTCTACAGCTCTCAGGATCTCTGTGATCGCCTCTCCTTGTAGATCACAGCTTGGATAGTATATATATATATATATATATATATATATATATATATATATATATATATATATATATATATATATATATCGCTTCAGAGTGCTGAATCCCTTTCCCTGCCCTATGTGCTACATCTGTGATCGAGTGACCCAATTCCTCTATGTTAATTGTATTCAAAACAGAATTTCCAGCACCAAACCATACTGCTGTATCATCAAAGAGCTTCTTCCATTTAGACTGTGGTTTGTCAGAGTACTGAGCCTGTTGTGTGGTAAACGACCTGTATTCCTGGATCATTTCTTTAACTGTTTTTGGAGCCATAGGACCATTGTAGGGAACTTCTTACAATGTTCATTAAACATAACTGTTACATTGGTAAAATTGTATTGTGCATGTGTCAAAACCAAAAACATCGAAGCTACAGGGTAATTAATAACTCCTACCCGACTAGCATTGTCTATATCCGAGCCATCGGCCATAGTAATTTTACATGAAAGCCTTAAAAGAGTGTTATTCAAATCAAGGTAATCTTCACCATTTCCGGCTATATAAAATTCGATAGGGGAGTTATTTCCACATAAATGCTTTTATCTATACGTGTTTGTGTATAGGGTACTGTAAATAAGTCCAGTTCGGATTTGACACATTCCTGAGACATGATTTTCAGTATGAATACAGACCGTGAAAGCGGGGCCTCACGATCCTTCTGGCTTTTTGGGTTTTAAGCAGGAGGTGTCAGAAAAGTTCCCACAGGGATAACTGGCTTGTGGCGGCCAAGCGTTCATAGCGACGTCGCTTTTTGATCCTTCGATGTCGGCTCTTCCTATCATTGTGAAGCAGAATTCACCAAGGCTGCCCCCTACCACCGGGCAGCCCCAGCCCCCACAGTCCGTTCACCGTCCCCTCTGCCGAGCCTTCAACATTTACCTGATAGATAAATCTGAAAAACATTATCGTTCAGCAATTAAATCTTGTGTTTTCCCAAAATAAAGTCTGCACACCGGGAGCGCAGTGAACGACACGAATACAGTGCGAGTACAAAATAAATGATGTGTAGTCACGAAAAGAAAAGACTGTCTTCTTTTGAGGAGATGAAATAAAGTAAATAAAACACCAAAGAGCCTGGGTACACCGCACACTAAAAAAGGAAACAGTTCGGGGAATACCGCCCCTTGTTAAAGAGCTAATGTGATTATTATTATTATTATTATTAGCCAACATTATTACAACAAAGAAGCCTTATTTTACAGAAATACGAAACCAGTGTGCGCTCCCCGTCACTTGACTAAAATGGGGGTGAAATAAAGAGATATATGCATGCCATCAATTTCCAATAGCTCTGCTATTTCTTGACACGTGGCGTCCTTCTTTTTACTGTCTTTATAACCACGGACACTGGCATCACAAAGATCATTACATTACATTGTTGGACTTTTGTAATTAAATTCTGTTTGGTGTATTTTTGTTTGTTTGTTTGTTTCTGTGGTAATCTCTGAGCGAGCGAGGCACTGACAGTCTGTCAGCCACTACCTTTGACCTTATTTCTGATCGGTCCACTGCGACGCGAACAGCGTGTAGGAAAATACAAATAAAACAACGTATTGTGCATTACTCCATGTAAATGAACAGTTTTCATTATTTTTAATTTGCAGCTCGCGTCAGGTGTGCATATCTCATTAACATGCAAGCCCGCGCCCATTGACGCGTTTGATTTGGCATTGCAAAAATAAAATACACGATTTACATTAAATCCGGGAAACAATGCCTGTTAACACTTTTTTTTTTACGCTTGTCGCCCCTGTTCACTGCAGTTTCACTGACACATTCGTCACTTCAAACATCATTTCTCCGGTTCTAGTCCTAGAGTGATCGTCAGTGGCTCATTTGAAAGGGAACGACTTGGCCTAATTAACTGTCATTTGTGTATTTATTTAAAATGTTCTATACTTTTTTTATTATTATTTTTTTTTTTTTTATTATTTTTTTTAACAGAACCGCCCGCCCTCCTTAGTGACTCTCCACGCCCCCACTTTGCGCACCTCTGCTCCAGGCCTGCAGTAACTTTCCTTACAATTGGGACCCTCCCAGCGGCTATCTGGAGCCGCTCAGTTCCTTGCAATTGGGACCCTCCCAGCGGCTATCTGGAGCCGCTCAGTTCCTTGCAATTGGGACCCTCCCAGCGGCTATCTGGAGCCGCTCAGTTCCTTGCAATTGGGACCCTCCCAGCGGCTATCTGGAGCCGCTCAGTTCCTTGCAATTGGGACCCTCCCAGCGGCTATCTGGAGCCGCTCAGTTCCTTGCAATTGGGACCCTCCCAGCGGCTATCTGGAGCCGCTCAGTTCCTTGCAATTGGGACCCTCCCAGCGGCTATCTGGAGCCGCTCAGTTCCTTGCAGTTATTAAGCTGCGTAACCCCGGTGAAGTTAGGTTGATATTGGATATTGGATATTCGGGTGGATATTCAATATTCGCGCAAAACACTAATATTTCACCCAATGAAAGATGTCATGCTAAGGAGTAATTTAAGCCATGTCTCGTTGATTTGCGAGTTAGCAATCTCTAGTTATGAACACGGAAAATAAGTGTACATATTCACTATACATTGTACAGTAGGTTACGTCATTTAATGCTTCACAGCTCCTACATACAAACTCGCAATACAATGCTTTAGTTGGCTACACGTTTATTCTCAGTCTTTATAAGCAATAATGGACACTACTCTCGATTTATTTTGTTAAAATAAATATGTATGAATAAAATAATAGTTTTTCATTCCATTATTATCAGCAATAAGAAAAATACCGTATCTGATACATTTAGTCCATGAAGCAGTATCTGCATACAGTGCCTATGGGAAGTGTTCACCCCCTTGGACGTTTTCACAGTTTGTTGTGTTACAACCTGAAATCTTGATGCATTTAAATGGGATCCCCCCCCCCCCCATATCAAAGCAACATAAATGAAAACAATGCAGCACTGACTTTGTCCCACGTGCTACTGTACAGTGCAGGTCACAGCAAAGCCAACGCAGAGGCAGTGATAGGCTAATTAAAACATCGCTGTCATCTCAACAGTAAATAAGAAAGTTAACAGCTTTTTTATATTATATTTCGCTACTTTTTTTGTGTTTGTCTAAATGCAATGCACACAGGAAGACGAATGAATAAAAAAGCCCGTCTACAGAAGAAAGATGCGTAGTTTGCGTCTCTTGCGTTGTGCAGTAGTTCACACGGTTTCTTTCCTCCCCTCGCCAACTGAAAGTGTCCCGATTTTTCACTCTTGCTGTCTGATCACCCTATTTGCAAGTGAACTCATTTTTTTTTAGGATAAGTGGACTGGATGTTCACACTGTCTGCAATGCATCTTTGGGTATTTTTAAGCTGGCAGTGATTGGAGGATTGTTCTGTTTTTGTCAGCATATGTTTCAAGTATATATCATTTTCTATCTCTTTGTATTGCTATGGAAACAGCACTGGAGGAGAATTCCACCTGGATTTTGGTGTCCGACCACATTTCTAAGTGTCCTCGATTCTTGCACTGTCTATTTTGTTCCCCTTGAGTTTTTTTTTTTAATTATTTTTTACTGAACTTAATAGACACAACGCTACCAACCAAAAACAGCCGTGAAACTTCACTTTCTCCTCATCCAACTACAAAGGTCGAAGTGTGTGGTTTGTTTCCTGTGTGCAAATGAGCTGTGTTCCCCTATTGTTCACCCTGCAGTTTAGCAAGCGAACCGACCTCACCTCTTCAGCTGGACTCGTTGGGTTCGTTTGCCAAGTGAGCTTTGTTGCTCACACTCCACTCCAATGGAGGCGTGCTGTGCAGACCCAACCCCCTAACAAACTCAGTGTGAACACTAGACACGGCTCTGCTGCAGCTTCACCCAGTTCCCTGCTTATTCAGGTGCAGGAGCTCAGCTAACAGTGGAACACATCTTCTGGAGTTTATGCACTGGGAGGTTCAGCCAGTTTCATTCCAGTGACTGGAGGTCAGCGCACAGTAACTAACAGGCATGCTCTTTTCTTTGTAACCCTCTTTCTCGAATCCATCATCAATATTTATTTTATTAATAGTTTTAAAAATATAAATTTTAAAGTTTCTTTTTAGTTTCTAATAGTATATCACCTTCTCCCACTGAAATCATTAATACTGAGCAGCTGTTCACTATTCCTGACACCAGACAGCGTGAACACTGGATCAGTGTTGCTATTTAATTGGGAGAGTCAATGTAAATTAGGGCTATATATTACTAATTAATAGGATATAAACAGCATCTTTTAAATATTGAGAACTGAAATATCATTTTGTACAAAATAAAAATAAATATCTTGAATAAACCTACACACATGCTTATTCAAGATGCTTTTTTTATTTTGTAAGATTTGTATGATCACAATGATTCGGATAATTAAGAAGCAGTATAAATTAAGCAAGTGCTTAGAGCTCAATTCACGTGTTTATTGCTTTCAGTTTAATCGTTTTTCTCGTTTATCTGTGGATTTCACGTATCAGAGGACCCTTGTTCTCCAAGGCACATTGATAATGGCAGCAGCGGGGTGGATAGAGCTCTGGACTCATGACCAGAGGGTTGTGGGTTCAAACACACTGCTGCTGTATCCTTGAACAAGGTTCATAACCCAAATATATAAACAGGTAGTTATAAAAATAATGTGGTATCTTATAATAATTGTAAGTCGCCCTGGTCATAACTGCTAAGAAATAAGTAATATTAAATGAGATTCAACTGTGTGTCTTATATTATTCTCATATGAAGTTAGAGTGCTCCTGTATAATAGCCTCTTTTCATTTCCAGTTGCTTTTGGAAATCACATTGAAATGATTTTCAAACTAAAGTTTATACAGTTTGCTGGCTGTAAACAGGAAGGGAACAGATCTTGTTATATCCCCTACAAAAAAAAAAAAAAAAAAAAAAGTTTGATTGCAGAAATATATCTGAAACATTGCTGTTATATTGCAGCAAACCACAACATCTCCTTTGCAACCTTGGCCAGGTTAATTAGGCAGTGGCTGGATTAAAAGCCCTGACACTGATTTAACTGCTTATGGCAAATATGTTGCGTTCAAATGTAATTTTCTTGTTTTTGTTTTTAGATGAAGTCACTCTTCAGACTGTGTCTTCTGTTCTTGCTGTATGGTGCAGTGGGTATGTACTGATCTCTCCAGTATGAATAAGCAGTGTGCAGTAGTGGTTAGGGTGAGGGGTAGTGGTTAGGGTATTCAGTAGTGGTTAGGGTGTGCAGTAGTGGTTAGGGTGTGGGGTAGTGGTTAGGGTATTCAGTAGTGGTTAGGGTGTGGGGTAGTGGTTAGGGTGTGCAGTAGTGGTTAGGGTGTGGGGTAGTGGTTAGGGTGTGGGGTAGTGGTTAGGGTATTCAGTAGTGGTTAGGGTGTGCGGTAGTGGTTAGGGTGTTCAGTAGTGGGGGTAGTGGTTTAGGGGTAGTGGTTAGGGTGTGCAGTAGTGGTTAGGGTGAGGGGTAGTGGTTAGGGTGTGGGGTAGTGGTTAGGGTGTGGGGTAGTGGTTAGGGTGTTCAGTAGTGGTTAGGGTGTGGGGTAGTGGTTAGGGTGTGGGGTAGTGGTTAGGGTGTGGGGTAGTGGTTAGGGTGTGGGGTAGTGGTTAGGGTGTTCAGTAGTGGTTAGGGTGTGGGGTAGTGGTTAGGGTGTGGGGTAGTGGTTAGGGTGTGGGGTAGTGGTTAGGGTGTGGGGTAGTGGTTAGGGTGTGCAGTAGTGGTTAGGGTGTGGGGTAGTGGTTAGGGTATTCAGTAGTTGTTAGGGTGTGGGGTAGTGGTTAGGGTGTGGGGTAGTGGTTAGGGTGTGGGGTAGTGGTTAGGGTGTGGGGTAGTGGTTAGGGTGTGCAGTAGTGGTTAGGGTGTGGGGTAGTGGTTAGGGTGTGGGGTAGTGGTTAGGGTGTGGGGTAGTGGTTAGGGTGTGGGGTAGTGGTTAGGGTGTGGTGGGTAGTGGTTAGGGTGTGGGGTAGTGGTTAGGTGTGGGGTAGTGGTTAGGGTGTAGTGGTTAGGGTGTGGGGTAGTGGTTAGGGTGTGGGGTAGTGGTTAGGGTGTAGTAGTGGTTAGGGTGTGGGGTAGTGGTTAGGGTGTGGGGTAGTGGTTAGGGTGTGGGGTAGTGGTTAGGGTGTGGGGTAGTGGTTAGGGTGTGGGGTAGTGGTTAGGGTGTGGGGTAGTGGTTAGGGTGTGGGGTAGTGGTTAGGGTGTGGGGTAGTGGTTAGGGTGTGGGGTAGTGGTTAGGGTGTGGGGTAGTGGTTAGGGTGTGGGGTAGTGGTTAGGGTGTGGGGTAGTGGTTAGGGTGTGGGGTAGTGGTTAGGGTATTCAGTAGTTGTTAGGGTGGTTAGGGTGTGCAGTAGTGGTTAGGGTGTGGGGTAGTGGTTAGGGTGTGGGGTAGTGGTTAGGGTGTGGGGTAGTGGTTAGGGTATTCAGTAGTGGTTAGGGTGTGGGGTAGTGGTTAGGGTGTGGGGTAGTGGTTAGTGGTTAGGGGGGTAGTGGTTAGGGTGTGCAGTAGTGGTTAGGGTGTGGGGTAGTGGTTAGGGTGTGGGGTAGTGGTTAGGGTGTGGGGTAGTGGTTAGGGTGTGGGGTAGTGGTTAGGGTGTGGGGTAGTGGTTAGGGTGTGGGGTAGTGGTTAGGGTGTGGGGTAGTGGTTAGGGTGTGGGGTAGTGGTTAGGGTGTGGGGTAGTGGTTAGGGTGTGGGGTAGTGGTTAGGGTGTGGGGTAGTGGTTAGGGTGTGGGGTAGTGGTTAGGGTGTGGGGTAGTGGTTAGGGTGTTCAGTAGTTAGTTAGGGTGAGGGGTAGTGGTTAGGGTGTGGGGTAGTGGTTAGGGTGTGGGGTAGTGGTTAGGGTGTGGGGTAGTGGTTAGGGTGTGGGGTAGTGGTTAGGGTGGTTAGGGTGTGTGTAGTGGTTAGGGTGTGGGGTAGTGGTTAGGGTGTGGGGTAGTGGTTAGGGTGTGGGGTAGTGGTTAGGGTTAGGGTGCAGTAGTGGTTAGGGTGTGGGGTAGTGGTTAGGGTGTGGGGTAGTGGTTAGGGTGTGGGGTAGTGGTTAGGGTGTGGGGTAGTGGTTAGGGTGTGGGGTAGTGGTTAGGGTGTGGGGTAGGTTAGTGTGGGGTAGTGGTTAGGGTGTGGGGTAGTGGTTAGGGTGTGGGGTAGTGGTTAGGGTGTAGGGGTAGGTAGTGGTTAGGGTGTGGGGTAGTGGTTAGGGTGTGGGGTAGTGGTTAGGGTGTGGGGTAGTGGTTAGGGTGTGGGGTAGTGGTTAGGGTGTGGGGTAGTGGTTAGGGTGTGGGGTAGTGGTTAGGGTGTTCAGTAGTGGTTAGGGTGTGCAGTAGTGGTTAGGGTGTGGGGTAGTGGTTAGGGTGTGGGGTAGTGGTTAGGGTGTGGGGTAGTGGTTAGGGTGTGGGGTAGTGGTTAGGGTGTGGGGTAGTGGTTAGGGTGTGGGGTAGTGGTTAGGGTGTGGGGTAGTGGTTAGGGTGTGGGGTAGTGGTTAGGGTGTGGGGTAGTGGTTAGGGTGTGGGGTAGTGGTTAGGTGTGGGGTAGTGGTTAGGGTGTGGGGTAGTGGTTAGGGTGTGGGGTAGTGGTTAGGGTGTGGGGTAGTGGTTAGTGTGTGGGGTAGTGGTTAGGGTGTGGGTAGTGGTTAGGGTGTGGGGTAGTGGTTAGGGTGTGGGGTAGTGGTTAGGGTGTGGGGTAGTGGTTAGGGTGGGGGTAGTGGTTAGGGTGTGGGGTAGTGGTTAGGGTGTGGGGTAGTGGTTAGGGTATTCAGTAGTGGTTAGGGTGTGGGGTAGTGGTTGGTGGTTAGGGTGCAGTAGTGGTTAGGGTGTGGGGTAGTGGTTAGGGTGTGCAGTAGTGGTTAGGGTGTGTGGGTAGTGGTTGGGGTGTGGGGTAGTGGTTAGGGTGTGGGGTAGTGGTTAGGGGGTAGTGGTTGGTTAGGGTGTGGGGTAGTGGTTAGGGTGTGGGGTAGTGGTTAGGGTGTAGTTGGGGTAGTGGTTAGGGTGTGGGGTAGTGGTTAGGGTGTGGGGTAGTGGTTAGGGTGTGGGGAGGGGTAGGGTAGGGGGGGGATTGTGTGTTTAGTCCCCGACCACCATCACCAACCACACGTATCACCAATCCCACGTCATCACCACCACCCCCCCATCACCAACCCACAGGGTGTGGGTTTGTGTGTGGGGTAGTGGTTGGGGTGTGGGGGAGTGGTTAGGGTGTGGGGTAGTGGTTAATTCATAAGTCAGTAATCCCACTCCCATGTGCACCAACCCCAGGTGCTGCAGTACACACCCAATCACCAAACACCCCAGTCACCAATCCCATAAGTCATCAACACAATCCCACTACCGCATCACCAATGTGTTAGGGTGTGGGGTAGTGGTTAGTGGGGTAGTGGTTAGGGTATTCAGTAGTGGTTAGGGTGTGGGGTAGTGGTTAGGGTGTGGGGTAGTGGTTAGGGTGTGGGGTAGTGGTTAGGGTGTGGGGTAGTGGTTAGGGTGTGGGGTAGTGGTTAGGGTGTGGTAGTGTAGTGGTTGGGGTAGTGGTTAGGGTGTGGGGTAGTGGTTAGGGTGTGGGGTAGTGGTTAGGGTGTGGGGTAGTGGTTAGGGTGTGGGGTAGTGGTTAGGGTGTGGGGTAGTGGTTAGGGTGTGGGGTAGTGGTTAGGGTGTGGGGTAGTGGTTAGGGTGTGGGGTAGTGGTTAGGGTGTGGGGTAGTGGTTAGGGTGTGGGGTAGTGGTTAGGGTGTGGGGTAGTGGTTAGGGTGTGGGGTAGTGGTTAGGGTGTGGGGTAGTGGTTAGGGTGTGGGGTAGTGGTTAGTGGTTAGGGTGTGGGTAGTGGTTAGGGTGTGGGGTAGTGGTTAGGGTGTGGGGTAGTGGTTAGGGTGTGGGGTAGTGGTTAGGGTGTGGTAGTGGTAGTGGTTAGGGTGTGGGGTAGTGGTTAGGGTGTGGGGTAGTGGTTAGGGTGTGGGGTAGTGGTTAGGGTGTGGGGTAGTGGTTAGGGTGTAGTTGTTAGGGTAGTAGGTTAGGGTGTGGGGTAGTGGTTGGGGTGTGGTTAGGGTAGTGGTTAGGGTGTGGGGTAGTGGTTAGGGTGTGGGGTAGTGGTTAGGGTGTGGGGTAGTGGTTAGGGTGTGGGGTAGTGGTTAGGGTGTGGGGTAGTGGTTAGGGTTAGTGTGTGGTAGTGGTTAGGGTGTGGGGTAGTGGTTAGGGTGTGGGGTAGTGGTTAGGGTGTGGGGTAGTGGTTAGGGTGTGGGGTAGTGGTTGGGGTGTGCAGTAGTGGTTA
>NW_024473499.1:51400-58953 GCF_017654505.1 Polyodon spathula | reverse complement strand
TTAAGGGTTTGGTTAAGTAACAGTGAGCTCTGTTGGAATGAAAACCAGAAGCCACAGGGGGTCCCCATGATTGAGATTGAGAAGCCCTGGTCTACATTCTAATTTTTCCAAGCACTATTAATACAATCTCGCTCAGTTTGGAAATCTAGAAACTGATTGTAGCTTAGCGAGCCTGGATAGCTCATTCGGTAAAACATCAGGGTTTTGATCAGAGGTTCCAGGGTTCAAGTTCGTGCGATGAGGTTTTTTTAAATGACTTTTAAAAATTGTTATCGAGCTAAACATTATGTTGTATTGTGTATACTGCCTATAACCATTGTTGCTTGTTCAAATTAATTTACCAAACACTGTGTGGCGTTTGCTGCTTTTAAAAAAAAAAAATGTTGTTGAATATTTTCTTTTCAAACAACACTAAGCCTACTCCAAAACAAGTTATATAACAAGCTTATGGACATATATCAATTACAGGAATGCCGTTGCTGTCAAGGTTGAACCGACGAAAACGGACCTGCCCCCAGGCTAATCGGGAAATACAGACAGTTCAGTATTACAACAGCCAATCAAATCGCGTGAAAGCACGAAGCGGGCGGACCTCATTTTCATACTAGCTGTCCTGAGGAATATTTAGCTAAATGTTAAATCTTGTTAAGTGATTTAAGATTTAGGTAAATGTTCAGCTAAATGTTGAATCGTGTTAAGACATTTAAGATTTAGTTAGATATTTTGCTAAATGTTGAATCTTGTAACTAGATTTATATATTAGATCTGAATGTACACATTTAAAAATATATATTTATTTATTTTCACAACATTTATAAATCTGGGGAAAAAATACAAGATGAAAGGTTTGACGGCTTCAACACCCCCCCCCCCCCCCCTGAAAAAAAAAAAAAAAAAAAAAAAAACAAAAAAACAAGCAAGATAGCTAAATCAGGAAAAAAAAAAAAAAAAAAAATTAAGTGAGGGGGTTTTTTTTTTTTTTTTTTTTTTTTTTTTTTACACCACACCCCATAAAATAATAAACCTTTGCTTAAAAACTAAACAATTTGCATCTTTTTAAGTGAAGATACTCTTTCAAATGCAAATTCCTCCATTTAACCTTCATCAGGAAACGTCGGAAAACTGATGTTACTGTTATCTTGGGGTCCTACCGGACCCCAGAAATAAAACAACATATAAGTAACAAGTGGAGTAAATGAATGACTGAAATTGTGTGTATGAACACTAGTTTGCTTTTCCTTTACCTGTCGCCATCGTTTGATGTAATGTATTTTTTATGCTATGCCAAAGGGATAAGACGCCCAATGCACACAGCTGTCTCCTAGCAAGTGAAAGCACCACTGTATTCTGGACGATGTGGTTTATTCTACTATCATGGTACCTGGGCAGGTTAGACATCAGGGGGAATCCCCGGTCCTCCTCTTTCGTTTATTTTGTAGAATGCATGCCTAGCCCTTTCCCTTTTTGAGTTACAAGCAGTTGAACGCACCTACCGATTTGTTGTGCATCACAGCACTGGATCACTGAATAAGGGGCTGCATAGGATAATTATGTTTCTCTTTTTTGTCGGTACTTCTTGTGTTAACTGTGTGATTGTATACAGGGCGTTGTTAGAGCATAGTGGTCCTCTCACTTGTAACGAACAATTTTAAAATCCTTTTTTGCACACTGAGTAGAAGGGGTAACGAATCAATGTGCACAGTCTCTGTAATAATAGAAAGGGTGCGCTTTTAACTGAATGCAGTCGGGCCACAGAAAGGAATTAGACATATGTACATCATATTAACGAAGGGTAATGGAGTGGTTTTCATCGGACCAATAAACGGCAATAAAGTAACTTCCCTAATAGGGAATCAAACTCTGTCCAGGAGGTAAAAGCACTGAATTCTAACCACCAGGAACACCAGTTCAGGTCCCACCGAGATTTGAACTCGGATCGCTGGATTCAGAGTCCAGAGTGCTAACCATTACACCATGGAACCGCGGTTAAGCTAGTTGAGGTGGGTGGATTTTCAGCTGTCAGATGCCCCACGCTGACGAACACTGGACAAGGCGATATGCTCATCTGATTGCAGACAGCCGTTAAACAGCATGCATTTCACCAGTTTGAATTTAAAATGCGACGTTTTTATTTCTTATTTCATATTGGAAACTGCTGGCAGGTCTGGCGAACTGAACTATTATTACCCAACCGCACTCCATAGAACACTTGTCACGTACAAATAATAGGAAAAAATATTATTTGAAAATATATGTATTGCATATTTGTATTTAATTAACAGCGGTACTCTTTATATTAAATATAAACATTTGTGAGCATTCTAACTTTGCTGCAATCTTTAAAAGTGATAAGGAATACTAGTAATACTGCGCTTCGATGCCATGACTTTCAAAAAGGGCATCAACGGAACCGTTAAGCACATTGCATTTTACTACAGTAATTGCAAAAGAACGCATTTGGACAGAAATAAACCTTTCTTGCTTTGGCAGCGACAGACTCTGCAATTATAATTGAATAATCCGTTTTTTGTTAGCAAATATGGTGCAGACACAAGTACATAATTGGTTAGGATACAGATCCAGAGGATTCCCATTGAAGATGTAGTTGAGTCTCGCAAGAGCCGATGAGGATACATGGCTGAAAACGCATTTGCTTCCAGATTTTTTTTTTTTTTTTTTTTTTTTTTAATACTAACTGAGCCACGACAACAAGTGGCACCCTAGTACCAACAGCCAATGGACGAGAGCAGTGCCCATAGCTCTCATGTGGCTCTGAGCCACTCCAATCAGGGGAACAGGAATCTCTCCCTTTGAGCTAATGACAGGGCGAGCCATGACTCTCCCAGGTTTAGTGGTCAGCACTGCAGAGAGTAGCACCCCTTACAGAGATGCCCTGATGCAATATGTGTGGCAGTTGGCCAATCAAGCTCAGAAACTGCAAAATCATACCCAGACATGGCAGGACACCAATGATTTAATGAGCCGGGAGGAAGTGGAGTACTCCCTTCCCCAACCCGGCAACCAGGTTATGGTCAGGGAGGTAGGGCTCCGACCTGGTCTGCGAGACAAATTCCACGGGCCTTATAGGGTGATGTTTACCTCTGATTAACTCCTGTTAGTGCCAAACTAGGCGGAACTAGAATGGGTCACTGGGAGTCAATGGAAACATTGGTCTGAAATAAAACCAGATCTAACATCAAATACTTCTGTAACTTGTGTCCACAGGAAAGCCCGAGGACGAGTCAATAAATATTTATGATCGAGACCTTTGTAATTTCTCCACCAGGTGACTTTAGATGTGTGAGCTGCATGAGGAATGCATATTCAGGGGGCACTGCTGCTCCTATGGGTGACCGGATGCAGGGGAGGGCCCCCATGCAAAGAAACAGACTGGCACTAGCAAACTAATCCTCCACCTCCTGGAGAGCTTCGCTTTGATTGCCTAACCCAACAACCACTTCACCTCTGCCCCTCCAAGAAAGTCCCAATGAAAGTATGTCCACTCATCCATCTACAATTAGACTTACAAACAAAATTGAACACATATACTGACTACCATGCACAGTGAGAACACAATGAAATACACATCCAAATCACTAGTCCTTGTACAGTGCAACACTATTGCCAAGTATCCCAAATTAAAAGTTACTACGGTAGCCTATAGGAGGAGGACTGGTCGGCCTGTACAAGCTGATATGACAGCCCATTAGGAACATGTTGCCAGTCCATTCGCGGTGACATAACGAATAAATGGCACAGTGATAAGGGTGAGATATAATACAACTAGCTTGGGCACTGTCACTAAACAGGATGCATCTAGATATGATCACAGTGAACCCAGGGAGTATAAGAAAATGGGAGCATACACGTTTTTACACAATTACTTTTCCATTTGTAACGGCAGCACTGAATACACCGGGAACATGTATAGCGGGTTGTTCAGGTTTATTTGGCTATACCAAGGGCTGGGGCCAGGGAGAGAGTGGTCCACCGAATGTCTCAACTACACCGGTTGGGCTTGGCTCAACGGAGAGTGGTTGGGGCATACCTGTGACGGAGACCCGATTGTTGGGAGCAGCATGGTCTAACTGGAGATGGTGTTACCCCACTCTCGAGTGCCCCAGCCAGGAAAAAATTGCATGAGTCGTGAAAGAGAGAACTAAGCCCCCTGATTGCATGGTCTGCCCTGACGGAATATCTGGTCCCTGACCCGGTGTTGTTGGGGGCAGGGCTCGTTCTGCCAGTGCTCACATCTGTCATGTTTCACATGCATAAAGTAGAAATGCATATACCCCTCTGGGCATTGAAGGAAGTCTGTTGGAACCACAACCATGAGTTGGCTGTAAAACTCACCTGACTCTCAGATCAAATAGGGATCCCGTTGTCAAGAACCAAAAGAGGAATACTAGATGATATAGCTGGGTGGTTTGGGGCCGGTAACTCTGATGCTATCACTTGGCAAAATGCCAACCAGGAGCAATACCGAGACAGGCTGGAGTTCCTGCTCTCCAGCGTACAAATCTCAGCCACAAGAGGGGGACTGTACACGGAACTGGCCAGCCGGTTAATCATGGACAGCCTCCGAGATTCCTCCAACTCGATTAACACATCACTAGATATAACCAAGTGATGTTGGGGGTGTCAATACTCACGTTCCTAATGGTACTACTGCTGTATAAGAAACTCCGCTCCAAGCTTAGGACATTGCAAATTTTCTATATGACCAGTGGGGCTTGGGAACCCCTTGTGGGGAACAGTCATTGTTAATTAACTTATGTGTTATCCCATGTCGATTCAGGGTACGAATGGATGGCCAGACGTCTGCTGAACCATACCTCTTGATACCACCCTCCAGCAATACTATGCTGGGAGAAGCACCAGTGTAACTTGTAGTTTAATTCTGCTTATGTTCTCATATTGTCTTGCTGCTAGTATCTATCCAGGGCCTTGGGAATCCCTAGTCTGTCACTTCACTCTTCGCATGGGGCCTGAACCACCGACAGGAGGTCCTGAATAGACATTTCAGTACAAGCTTTGAATAATTATAGACATTTAAGTTACCTATAAGCTGGCATAAGTAGAGGAACTAGTAATGAATGACCTCATGTACCTCATGAAGAGCTTTAAGTAATCTTGCTGTATTTTTGACAAATGTATTCATGTAGAAGTGCTTTGAGCTGTTTTAGTAATCAACCCCTGGCACTTGCCTCTTAGGGCTGCAACTCAGGTCTAGGGTTGGGCTCGGCCCTCGACCATAAGAAGTTTTATTCCCCCAAATAGGGATGAAACTTCTTGGGTAAATAACAGGAGGGACTGAAGTAAGATTTTAGGTCAGCCAAATATTAATATACAATTGAGAATGTATAAGTACTTTTTTTTTTTTCAACGCATGTCATTTTTTTGATTTCTTGTCCTTGCAATTTACAATATGTTGGTAAAACTACTACTTTTATGTTAACCGCTACAGTAGGAAAGGAGTTAGATAATGTGTACTTAACTGTCTGCACAGACCTTGGTTGGCACTAACAGGAATTCATCACAGGCTGTCTGCATAGAGCAGAACATGATGAAGCAACGTGACAAGCTGCACTAAGAGATGGGGTGAGTCAGCTCCAAGAACAAAGAAAGAACTTTTTAGAACAGCTCGGCCCTTTAGCCAGAGAAGAGCAGCCCTTTGCAGCAGAATGGTACAAATCAACGAATGGTAACTTGGACTGCACATCTATGCTGCAGAACTTACCCAATAATGGGAAGGGGGGAGGAGGCCGGTACCGAATTTGTAATTGTAATGAGGTATAAAAGGAATTATAACCTGGTGATCAGTGAGCTTATCTTGTTTTGGACCACCTGTGTAACCTCCCGGGCTCTTGAATAAAGTTCTAACCTACTACAAAGACAACAGACTGGTGTGAATTCCTTCCTCTGGCATCAGGGCTCCACATGCTGACTCATCGTCTTATACTCCAGACTGTCCAGCCAAGCGACTGGTTCACCACAGTGGTCTTGCGGGATACGTGTTTTCACGTTCCCATTCGTCAACAGCACAGGAAATACCTCTACTTTGCCTTTCATGGCAATGCATACAAGTGTTCCTTGTTGCCGTTCAGCCTCTCTGTAGCTCCCCTACGTTTTCAAAGTGCGTAGAATCTATTCTCTCCCCATTGCGGCTGCAAGGAGTCAGATTGATGAATTACCTCGACAACTGTTTGATCTGTTCCCAGTTGCATGAGGAAGCAGTCGCCCACACAGCGCTAGTGATGGAGCATCTAGTGAGCCTGAAACCAACGCAGTGCTTAACGTATGTGGGGCTCTGGCTGGACTCCACCACAATGCATGCATACCTGTCGGATGACAGGGTAGCAGCTTTACAACACCACCTCTCCCTGTTTTGGCAGGGATTGAAGGTGTCCTTTCTTTTGTGCCAACAACTACTGGGTCTGATGGCAGCAGTGGTATCAGCCATCGAGTTGGGTTTATTACGCATTCGCCCGCTCCATTCATGGTTCAATGTGTTCAGGTTGCATCCCAAACGTGACAGGAACTGTCGGCTGAGTGTGTCTTGCGTTTACGACGGTCCTGCGCTGGTGCAGGATTCCCTCTCACCTGCGCCAAGAAGTCCGAATGGGGGAAGTTTACACCCGCAGGGTAGTGAAGACGGACGCCTCGAACGCAGTCTACCAAGGCAGAGGATTCAGCGAACCCTGGTCAGGCCACCAGACCTCCCTGCATATCAACATGTTGGAGATACAAGCGCTGTTCCTTGCCCTCCAGTAGTTCCTACCCGTGGTGCAGAACAGATATGTGCTGATCCGCACATAAAATACATCAGTGGTGGCATATGTCAACTATCAAGGTGGGCTACGGTCCGCGGGGATGCACCAAGCCTTCAGGCTGTTGATTTGGACTCAATAGAACTTGATGTAATTTTGCGCGATGCATGTTTCGGGCTTTGAGAATCGGTCAGAGTTGTGGCTTCACCCTCAGGTGGTGGAGCGCATTTGGGAACGTTTTGTGAAGGCAAAGGTCGATATCTTTGCTTTGGTGGAGATGACACACTGCCCCCATGGTACTCCTTCCACTGCTGCGATGATCCACTCTGCATCGACAACATAGCCCACGTATGGTACCCTGGGACAGCACCTCTCCAAGCAGCGACTGTCGCATTAGATTGTGGACACAGTCTCGACTGCATATAATCGTGCTGGATTACCCCCACCTGGGCAGATCATGGCCCTTTTCCGAGGTGCCTCCATGGCTGAAATTTGCGATGTGGCTAGCTGGGTTACCTCGCATAACTTTGCCAGGTTCTATCGCCTGAATGTGATAGATGCCTTATTGCCCTCTGTGGGCAGTAGGGTCCGCGAGGTTGCACGCTCACGCCGCTGACATTGGTCAGGCAGGACTTACCGTCCCTCATATGCTGTCGATATTTCTTCCCTCGCGAAAGCTCGGGTACATGTTTCCCATAACGATGTTAGGTGGCCATCTTCGACTTGAAATAGAACATTACTTACCTACCTTAAACCTGGTTCCCTGAAAGTGAAAGAGAACAT
>NW_024473499.1:0-48632 GCF_017654505.1 Polyodon spathula | reverse complement strand
TTCAAGCTCGGAGAGGTGGTAATATCGATCAAAAACTATGACAATGTGAATCAAAATGCAGTTTAACATGAACATCATCTTGCTATAATAATCATATTCTCCGTAGGTCTTGTTTATTTCGGGTTTTAGTAACAAACTTTGTGTATGTGGCCGGTTAGCTCAGTTTGTTAGCGCGTGGTGCTAATAACGCCAAGGTCGCGGCTTTGATTCCCATACTTGTCTTTACTTCTTTAAATAAACCACAGCATTTGAATGGTGCCAAACTCAACATTCTTTAACAAAAAGAACCGAAGACATGTGAATTTCAACCAGTAATATTTCAGACTTCCTGTGCTTTAAGCATGTATTAACAATGAACACATACAATTAAAACGAAAGCTTACGTAGTCGGCAGGATTCGAACCTGCGCGGGGAAACCCCAATGGATTTCTAGTCCATCGCCTTAACCACTCGGCCACGACTACATGCTGCCGTGGGTATCTGTGAAAACAATACCATTGTCAAAAGAAGTACATGACAACTGTTCCAATTGCGGTTAATCCACAGGGTGATCAATAAAGTCACTGCAGTCTTTGTTCACATATTAACAAGATGGTTTCAGTATTGGCGCATATTATGAACAAGCACAATACGATATGATAGTGGTAGAACAAGAAAATAACAGGTTTATTAACTGGTCTTGCATCGTTACCCTGAATACTGTCTGTAAGAAAGTGGCATTAATAAAAAAAAGTAATTATGTAAGGTTACCAATGCGCAAATACGGAGCATATTTAAACTTCTTCACAATCTTAAATCTTCCCGCCTTAATTTAAAATACGTACTGACAGGTATGCCCCTTTCCCAATGTAACACTCTGCTTTGTTTGAACCTAACAGATAACAGACCCCAGTTTATGTACCATGTGTTTCAGCACTATTTGAGGAGTAAAGCTATTGAACATGTCACTACTTCATGTTACCACCCTGAATCTAACGGTGGTGTTGAGCGATTCAATAGAACCATAAAAAATGGATTGAGAACCAACCTTCCCGACGGAAAGACTTTCTCAAAAGCTCTGTTAACCACATTGCAACACTATAGGGCCACTCCACACGCGACCACTGGAGTCTCTCCAGCCATGCTGATGGTGGGCAGAAACCTTCGGTTGCCATTGGATCAGATTTGACAGCCTCAACCCTCAGCAGTACCGGTTGGAGTGAGGAGGAAAGTGGTTGAGAAACAACAAGCAGCAAAGAGAAATACAGAACATAATCGCCATGCACACAGGGCAGATCTGAAGGGAGGCCAGTGGGTGAGAATCAAGAGGCCACGAAGAGGTTGTAAACTGACGTCTCAATTCTCAGCTCCATTGCAAATCCTCAAAAAGCTAGGAGAAGCCACGTATGAGCTACAGGATGGTTCCAGGTGGCATTTCAGTAGGCTGGTCAGGGTGGCTGCACCAGTGGGAGGAGCAGTGGAATCTCAATACGGTGCCAGTACCAATAGCAGAAGAGCCCGGGAAGGGTAATGTCCTGAATAGACCTGTTCGTGTTCGACGGGCCCACACATTGTTACTGACTTTCCAGTTTAAGCGAACACTCTCCTGGGAAAGGGGGGGGGGGTGGTTATGTATGGGTTGTAGTTCATTACGACAGTTAATGTTGCATTATTGTTAAAACAAAGGATCTTGGGATAGATACCATAAAGGGGAAGGGAACGGCACTTTATTTTAGAGGGGTCGGCATGGAGAGATATGGTAGTTTTGCAGGTGCATTGGTCTCTGTGTATTGAGTGTTAATAAACAGCACAACGTTAACGTAGTATCTGAGTTGGTGTTCAAACAAAGCAGAGTGTTATATTGGGAAAGGGGCGTACATGTCAGTAAGTATTTTAAATTCATGCGGGAAGATTTAAGATTGTGAAGAAGTTTAAATATGCTCTGTATTTTCACATTGGTACCCTTACATAATTACGTTTTTATTAATGCCACTCTTACAGACAGTAGTCAGGGTGATGATACAAGACCAGAACAAATAAACCTGTTATTTTCTTGTTCTACCACTATCATATCCTATTGTGCTTGTTCAGAATATGTGTGAATCCTGAAACCGTCTTGTTAATATGTGAACAAAGCCTGCAGTCACTTTATTCATCACCCTGTGGATTAACCGCTATTGGAACACAGATGAATGTGTTAAATATGTTAATAATCTTCCAATGTGCACGTTTTAGAGCTAAACGTTTGATGAGACAGTTCAAGCGCTGCACTTTCAGACAGCCGGTAGCAGAGTTTAACTATTTCCTGGATGTTTGCCTTTTAGTCTTACTCTGGAAAGAATAAATAAAAAGTAAGCAAAACCATTTGTTGAGAACCACGTTTAAGATAAAATGTAAGAGTTTCGAAACACATTTGTAAAGGCAAAGGATTCTATTATGGTGTTTCCGACCTGTTGAACGATTCTCATTATATACAGGTTTACTGGATTGACAAAAAAGAATGCTATCTCGATAGCAGAACCTATTCAAGCGGAAATTGTTCAGTTGGGAGAGCGTTAGACTGAAAATCCAAATGTCCCTGGTTTGATCCCGGGTGTCAGCAGCAAACAGCAAGAATGCGTCTGTTGTATTATTCTTATTTTGAACTAAAACACTTTTTTTTCTTCAGTGTATTTGGTGGGAATAACAACGTTTTACAGTGCAATTTTCTAGTGTGATTACGAAATGCAGAAAGCATCATCTCTGGGTGGGCTTAAACCACCAACCTTTCAGTTAACAACCAAATGCACTAACCGATTTCTCCACAGAGACCAAACAGCTAAATTATTCAAGCATATGAGAGTGATTAGCAAGGCGAGATGTTGCAGAACAAGATCAATGAAGTGGAATTCAGGCGAACTGACCATATCTAAGAAAAAAGCAACACGGGGCAGGAAAGTCTATGTATTCCATTGTGGCAGCACAAAATATGTCGTTTTGTTAGATAACACCCTAGGAGCCCAAAAGAGCAGTATGTGTAAATAGCTGCAATGGAAACCAAATATTTATGATTGAAATGGCTTTTAAGCACACATTTGATATACTTTACATTGCAAAGGAGGAAAGCAGGCAATGCAAATGAGGCAACTGGCTCGTACTTTTAAATCATACGAGATACTCGAACCCAATGAAGCTTTTAACCACCTGCAGTCTGGAATGAGTATGTAATATTGTAACACGTGATTGGACTACAGCAATTTCATTATATGAAACGGCGCCTGTTTATTTGTCACCGGCACAGCTACCGCTGCCACTCAGAGTTGGAGGGAGACGGACGGCCCTTTATATTTAAGCTAATACTTTTAGAGATCATTTTTGTAGTGTTTTATTAACTAATGAAATGCATTTCTAAAGTGTTTGGATTCTCTGCCCACGAGGAGAAGTGAGAGTGTTTGTTTGTGAATGGAATGGAACAGAGAGAATTTGTCAATTTCTTGTTGTTGTTGTTGATTATTTCAGACTTCCTTAGGGGGCTGGAGGAAGTGGACACGTTCTGAGCGGGTGTCTGATCGAGAGGTTCAAAAGAAAAATACAGCTGCAAAGCACTGAAGCTTTTTCAATGATTCATTAAAACTATCAAATTGACTTTCAACCTGGAACACACTAATTGCGATCGTGTGATACCAGTAGGCTTACATAACAGTTATTGTTTGTAGACAATGTCATATATGCCGGAATGAACACGCATGGTCTTTAATAAAGGCTGACTCATTTAGATGTTCGAGAGATCTAGATGTACTGGACAAATCTACTGGATTTTTTCCATGTCGCAATTGTTCCACCTGTTTTAATGCATTTAAAACTAAGAATTTTACAAGCCATACAATGAAAAAAAGAATACAGTATCTTAGAAGTGATTACCTGTGCTTCAACTCATGTCCTTTATTAGATTTTTTGTCCTTGCCATTTGCAATATGTTGTTAAATCTACTAGACATTTACGATTGACCTTTAAGCAGACAAGTTCAATTAGGAGAAAATATATTCATTCACCAATAGCTAGATATTTTGTAGATGCCAAACATTCAGTTTCAGATCTTAAATTCTGTGGCATACAAAAAAAAAAAAAATATTTCAAGCTCACATAGGTGGTAACCTCGATCAAAAACTATTACAATGTGAATCAAAATGCATCCTATATCTCCATATGGTACGGTCTGAGGGATTAAATGAAGCAAGGATTATCATGTTTTGAAAGATATAATGCGCCAGCATACTTGTATCTCATAACATCTGAAAATAAATGATAGCTCTTGTGAAAAGATAAGAGAACTCGCAAAAAGGCAGTTAAAGTTGCAATGAGGATGGGATTTGAAGCAATGCATTCAGAACACAATGTATTAGCAGTCCATCGCCTTAACCACTCAGCCACCTCATTCTGTATGAGGAATAAACTGGAAGATTTGTTCGCAGTGCGGGTGTAGGAACATCATTTTAAAAGTATGATGCTTTACCGACTGAGCTATCCAGGCTCGATAAGACCCTTAAATGAACTAATAATTTGCTTAATTAGATCTTTTTACTTGTTTTCAGCTCTTAAACAGTTGCAGTTCAAGTTACTTATCAAATGTTACAGCTAACTCGAAATATGCAACTGCTCAAGAGCTGAAAACAAGTAAAAAGGTCTAATTAAGCAAATTATCAGTTCAATTAAGGGTCTAGTTAAATAACTGAGAGCTCTGTTGGAATGAAAACCAGAAGCCACAGGGTGTCCCCAGGACGGAGTTTGAGAAGCCCTGATATAGACAGTAGCGGTTTTAGGCACAAGCAGCCCATGCAATTGCATAGGGCCCAAGGCAGCAAGGGTGCCCTTATTGGCTCAGTTAGTATTAAAAAACCTGTAAACAAATACGTTTTGAGCAATGTATCGTCTTCACGTCTTGCGAGGCTCAACTACATCTACAAGGGGAATACCCTGGATCTGTGCGGTTAGGTAATGATAGTTCAGTTCGACAGACCTGCCAGCAGTTTCCAGTATAAACCAAGAAATAAAAACGTCGCATTTTGAATTCAAACTGGAGAAATGCATGCTGTTGAACGGCTGTCTGCAATCAGATGGGCGTAACGCCTTGATGTCTAGGGTTCGTCAACGTGGGGCATTTGACAGCTGACAATCCATCCACCTCCAAGGTCTTCACTGTGGTTCCATGGTGTAATGGTTAGCACGCTGGACTATCCAGAGATCCTGAATTCAAATCTCGGTGGGACCTGCAATTTTTCTATTTTCTGTAAATCAATTGAACTACCAGATTTCATATTTCAATCGGTCAGATGAAATAAAATCCTGTTCCGATGTCAAAGTCCGGAAACTGTTTCATACAGACTAATGCGTATTTGAATGTTTGTTTCATGTGCAAAACTTGCCCCCACTTAATTTTGGAATGGTGCGTTGTAATAGGGGCAGTAGTTTTCTCAGGCCTCTGGCACAGACTGACTTGTACGCTGCATGGTGCTGTGGCTTAGATGGTTAAAGTACTTGCCAAGTAAATACGTGATCCTGGGTTTGAATCCCAGTGGTGCCTATTATTATTTTTATTATTATTATTATTTTTAAGCACAAGTAACACAGACGTTTAAGGTGCATTTGTGTCACATGTTGTTACTGGAGGGGGATATCCAAAACGCAGCCAATTATAATCTTGTACTCGCAGACAAACACGTTTGTGAAAAGATAAGAGAACTCGCAGAAGGCATTTAAAGTTGCGACGAGAATGGGATTCAAACCCACGCGTAAAGAGCACAATGGATTAGCAGTTCATCGAATTAACCACTCAGCCACCTCGTCCTGTATGAAGCTTAAATTGGATGATTTGTTCGCAGTGCGGGTGTATCAGCCGTCAAACTTGTCCTGAGGTGGGCGATTATATGCCAGTGCGCATGTGGTTTATACAATAGCACGAAAACTGCAGCATCAGCTGTGGTTGCAGATCTTGCTACAGCAGATAGCTCAAGCGATTATGAAATATTAGAAACCCTTACAATATAGACAGTAGCGGTTTTAGGCACACAGCCCATGCAATTCATAGGGCCCAAGGCAGCAAGATTGCCCCCTGTTGTCATGGCTCAGTTAGTATTAAACAGAACTGGAAACAAATGAGTTTTCAGCCATGTATCGTGATTGCCTCTTGCGAGGCTCACCTACATCTACAAGGGGAATGCGCTGGATCTGTATCCTGACCAATTATGTACTTGATTATTTTGCAACAACTATAATTGCAGAATTTGTCTCTTCGAAAGCAAGAAAGGTTTATTTCTGTCCGAATGCGTTCTTTTGCGACTGCTGTAGTAAAATACAATGTGTTTAATAGTATCGTTGATGCCCTGTTTAAATGTCATGGTATCGTAGCGCAGTATTACTAGTATTCATTTTCCCTTATAAAGATTGCAATGTAGTTGGTTTGTTTACAAATGTTTATATTTAATATAAACAGTACCGCTGTACTATCAAACCTGTTCCAAGGTGCGCGATTATATGCCAGTGCACATTTTGGTTTAAACAATAGCACGAAACCTGCAGCAGCAGATGTGGTTGCAGCACTTGCTGTACTAGATAGCTCAAGCGATTATGAAATATTAGAAACCCTTTCCACAAAAGCAAAACGTTGAGAGGTTCCATGCATGGTGGCCCAATATGGGAGGTTCAATTGTGTAATGGTTAGAACTCTGGATTTTCAATCCACTGATCCGAGATCAAGTGCCGATGAACCTACTGTTTGTCTTTAGACTTGTCCTAGAGAAATAAAATTGATGCACAGGCTCTGGTTTTGAATGTATGATGTTTGAGAGTCCTGCAGCTAGACTAAAACAAAGACTCTGGAGGGACTGAAACCCACAACCGTTGAATCACCCCACAGTGCTTGACAAGAAGTCCAACGCGCTATCTAGTGTGCCACAGAGTCTGCTTGGCGATGAAGTAAACAACATACCCACCAACAAACTGAGCGCTGCATGGTTTGACAGAATGTGAAGGGGAGAAAATATATCTAGTGCTTGAACTATTAAAAATGGACCCCTAAGATTAATTTCGTTATGTGCCAGTTTAGTGTGATTCAGGGTCCATCGCTGGTCAGGGCCTGGGGGCAGTTCCGTTTTCGTCGGTTCAACCTTGACAGCAACGTATGGGGTGCCGTGTAAAAATAAAGCGTTTATATTTTAAGGTCTTTTTTTCCTGATTTAGCTAAGATCTTGCCTTTTTTTCCCAGATTTAACATAAATCTTGTATTTTTCCCCAGATTTATAAATGTTGTGAAAATAAATAATTTTAAATGTGTACATTCAGATGTAATATATAAATCTATTTATAAAATGTAACATTTACAAAAATATATAACAAGATCTTAATTGTCTTAACACGATTTAACATTTAGCTAAATATTTAAATCTTAACATTTAACTAAATTTAACATTTAGCTAAATATTTAACTAAATCTTAAATCTCTTAACAAGATTTAACATTTAGCTAAATATTTAACCTGCATCTAAATCTGGAGTTTGTATGCAAAAGAGCTTTTGCCTGCTTTGTGCTTTTACGCTATTTCATTGGCTGTTGCTTTTTTGCCTGCTTTGTGCTTTTACGCTATTTCATTGGCTGTTGTATCACTGAAATGTCTTTATTCCCCAGATTAGTCTAGGGGCTGTTCCATTTTCAAATCTAGGAGGGATATGATCAGATGTTCCTGGTGGTCTAGCAGTTAGGCTTTGGCGCTTTCACCGCCGTGGTCCGCGTTCGATTACCAGTCAGGGAAGTTACATTATTGGTCCGATTAAAACCATTTAATTACCCTTCGCTAATCAGATGTACATAAGTCTATTTCTTGGCTGTGGCCTGACAGCATTCAATTAAAATTGCGCTCTTTGTACTGTGACCCCTTCTACTCAGTGTGCAAGAAAGGATTTTACAATTGCTGGTTACAAGTGAGAGGACAACTATGGTCTAAGCACACCCTGTACCCTACCATACAGTTAACACAAAAAGTAGCTATTAAAAAGAGACACAGAATTATCCTATTCAGCCCCTCATTCAGTTCTTCAGGGCTGTGACGCGCATCAAATCGGTAGGTGCGTTCAACTGCTTGTAACTCAAAAACAGAAAGGGTTAGACACGCAGTCTACATAACAAATGAAAGAAGAGCACCAGGGATATTGCCTGATGCCTAGCATTCCCAGGTGCAATATTCCTAGAATAAGCTACCTCGTCCAGAATACAGTGGTGTCTTCACTTGCTAGGAGACAGCTGTGCTCATTGGGCGTCTTATCCATTTTGCAATCCATTTTTGATAATTTTTCCATTTAGTTTCTCCAGGAAACTCAATATTAAATCTATTTGTTGGGCCGCTGTTAGTACATGCATACGTAATATAATTTCTATTTGAGTTTTCCACTCGCCTAATTTAATAGTAGAATTAGTGCCTTGAAACTTTGAACCCTATTGGGACCCCATATTAAAAACCATCATCATTACCGGTCTATACTGATTATCTGCCTCCTGTGCCTCCATTGCTACAGTGCCACTGAACCCAGCATCCTGCCGACTATGCCAAAAATGTCACAGCTAGGAAACGTTAAAATAAATAATGATCAGGATACTGGGTTAGCAACACCATTCAACGGCAGACACAGAAAGCCAAACAATACTTTATAAAGGTTTTATTGATTGAATTCTAAAAAGCTTTAAAAATACTATACAGCATTATTAAAATATATAAAATAGACCTAAGGTCAACAATAATTAACAATAATAATCCAATACTTGGCAATATCTAGATCCCAATAGCAGCTAGAATGAAATGAAAGGGGCTATTAAAACAAGGAGGGTCCACAAGATGAAAAACAGAAATGACAGCTATCTATTTGAAAGTCATAATCATGTAAAATAGCAATCCCAATGCGCTCTTCAAAAGCAATCCAACCTCATATAGGTTCCAGCAGTTTCAGTAGATCAGTGGTGATGTCAGTCTGTAGTGTTCTATAAAGAAACAAATACAAACCTCGGCTAAGTAACCCGAGTCAAAGAACAGAAAATTAACAAACAATAATTTCCCAAACAAAAGGTTGAACACTTATCTTTGCAAGGGGGGAGGTTTCTCGCCTCTTCCCCTCTAAATGCTCAACCTGCCTGGAACGATAGATCCCATTAGCTGTCGGTATCCGACCCAGGATTCTCTCACTGTAGTAGCTGGTGCTCGATTCTCCTGGGTGGCTCAATCAGACTCTACTTCGTGCAACTCTCTTTCGAACTGGCAGTAGCAACCCCTTTTCAAGCAACCTACTCATCCTTGTCTAGTTATTTGTGTGTTTGTTTGTTTTCGTTTCATTTCCTCTATTCTTTAAACGTCTTGTCACGTCTCCTCGCTGTCCTTCCCTCTCTATGAGCGGTTTCTGTCTTTTAAAACCCTAAAGCTAATTAAAAATAATTAACCCCTTCATGCGGAATGCGATTCCAAACAGTAATCAATTCAAGGGGGGTGTCCAGCGAAGTCTGTGATTATAAACCATTAGTGCAAATAAATATCAAATACAAAAACACAAACAACCAATTCTAGATAAAGGTGCTCCATTTAAATAAACTCAGCGATAAAGGGAAAAAAAAATAAAGATACACAAACAACCTCAAAATAAATCAATACTACAGTGCTAATAGACACTTGTAACACTTATCCATTTTGCATAGCATAAAAAACACATACCTGAAACGATGGCTAGATGGAAAGGAAAATCAAATGAAAGAGTTCATATATCACAATATCATTCATTCATTTACTGCCCTTGTTAGTTATATTTTGTTTTATTGCTGGGGTCCGGTTGGAGCCTAGGTTACAGGAAAGTCAGTTTTCCGACGTTTCCTTATGAAGGTTAAATAAAGGAATTTGCATATGAAAGTGTATTTTCACTTTTAAAGATGCAACATTTTTAGTATTTATGAAATGTTTATTATTTTAAATTAGCAATACCAATGTTATTAAAACTGTTTCTAAATATACAACGGTAATATATATATATATATATTGTCAATAAACATGTCTTATTATTTCAAAGTAAGCTGCGTTTGTGGTGATTGGTGGGTGCTGATAGTGCAGTTCTCCAGACTTGCTGCCAGCTGCCAGTATGAACCAAAAAATGAAGGTCGCATTTTCGATTCAAGCTGGAGATATGTATGATTTTGAAGAGGAGAACGCCCTGCTGTCCAGTGGTTTTCAGCAGTTTGGGATTTTATTTTACACCTGGTAGCTGAAGATGTGCTAGCTAATGGTTAGCACGTTGGAGTCTGAATCACATGAGTTCAACTCTTTAAGTGACCTGAATTTAATCATATGTTTTGATCATGTGAACTACCAAATGTCATATTTCTAGAAGACAAGGGTATAATCAGTCATTTTAAATACAATGCAGATTCTCATATGATGTTGGAAATGTTTTAATAACAATACGCATTTTCAGGTGTTCTGTTTAATTTCAGAAGTGTCCCACGCTTAATTTAAGTTTTCCATAGAACAGTAGCCCAATAATGTCCGATACGTTTCATGTCACTGGTCTCTGGAACACATTTCATTGTAAATTGTAGGGTACTGAGGCTTAGCTGGTTGATGTGCTTGCATAATAAACAGGAGATTCTGGGTTCAAATCCCAGCAGTGCCTTTGGTTACAATTTTTTTTCAGCAACTCAAAGTTTAGCCTGTTTTGTGTCACATTGTGTTACTGTATTCCCCAACACAAACACATACTGTCCTAGAGTTACAGCATAAACATGTTTTGTAAAAAGAGAACGAGAAACAGTAAAAAAAAAAAAAAGAAAATGCAACAAGGATGGGATTCAAGCAAACACATGCAAAGCACAATATATTAGCAGGGCATCACCTTCACCACTCAGCCATCTCCTTCACTATAATCTGTGATCAAACCAAAAAAGAGGAAACACTCACTATTTGTTCACAGTGCGGGTGTAGAAGCCGTCTAATCTGTCCTAAGGAGCTCAATGTTGCCAGCGCGCTAGAGGTTTAAACAATGGTTAGCAAGAAACCTGTCCCGGAAGAGG
Organism: Polyodon spathula; assembly: GCF_017654505.1. Lineage (NCBI taxonomy): Eukaryota > Metazoa > Chordata > Actinopteri > Acipenseriformes > Polyodontidae > Polyodon > Polyodon spathula. Next base: position 37,583 of record NW_024473499.1, on the reverse strand, counting down.
AACGAATGTGGTTTCAGCTCTTGCTGCATGATAGCTTCAGCGATTATGAAGTATTTGAAAATGTTTCATAGAAAAACAAAATATGCAGAGGTCCCCTGGAAGATGAAAAATATATGATTGGTTCCATGGTGTAACGGTTAGCACTCTAGACTTTGAATCCAGTGATCTGAGTTCAAATCTCAGTGGAACCTTTTGTTTTTTTATTCTTTAGCTGGTCATACAAAAACAACCTTGAAAAGCAGGATTTGATTTTAAATGACCAATGTTGTAGTCACCCACTGCTAGCTTAAAAAAGCACTGACTAGTGGGAGTCGGTTACAGTCTTCAAATCACTCCATCAGTGCTTGACTAGAAGTCCAATGCGCTATCTAGTGCATCACAGAGCCTCTCAAGGGCAGCAAGAAAATAAGATCCCTATGAACAAACTGAGCGCGGCATGGTGGTGCATAGTGTAAAAGGGAGAACTACTAGTGCTTGAACAATTAAAAATGGACATGAGCAGTTCATTTAATTATGTTGCAGTTTATTATGATTCACGGTCTGTCTTTGCACAACGCCTAGCAACCAGCCGTGCAGACTTCCCCAGCAACATCCCTGGTGGTCTAGTGGTTAGTATCTACATATGTCTAATTCTTGGCTGTGGCCCGACTGCATTCAATTAAAAGCGGACCCTTTGTATTATTACAGAGACTGAGCAAATTGATTCGTGACACCTTCTACTCGTGTGCCAGCTATGGTCTAACCACCCACTCTACACAATCACACAGTTAACACAAGAAGTACCGTCTAAAAAGAGACACAGAATTATCCTATGCAGCCCCTCATTCAATGCTGCAGTGCTGTGATGCATAGCAAATCGGTTTCTGCGTTCAACTGAAAAACGTAAAGAGCATCTAGTCTATATAATAAACGAAAGAGGAGGTCCAGCGATTTCCCCTCATATCCAACATGCCCAGATGCCATGTTCCTAGAACAAACTACAGCGTCCAAAATGCAGTGGTGCCTTCAATTGCTAGGAGAAGCTGTGTGCATTGGAGTCTTATCATTTTGCGTAGCAGATTAGTCTGATTTCCTACGTTTCCTTATGAAGTCAAGTCATGGTTTCGTAGCGCAATATTACTAGTATTTATTTTCCCTTATAAAAATTGCAATGTAGTTGTTTGTTTACAAATGTTTATAGTTAATATAATCAGTACAGCTGTTAATTAAATATAAATATGCAAATACACTTCAAAATACATGTACATTAACTACACTGTAGTTACACTGTAATTACACTGTACTTACAATATTTAATACATGTAATTACTCCTAAATCCTATAAACAGACCAGTAACTACATTATGGAATTACTTATATTAACACCATGTAGTTCTATTTAATTACCTATGTAACTAAGTAAAAACATAGCCTGACCTTAATTACAGTATTACTGACTGTGAAGTGACCCATTGTTACCTTGTAATAACAGGAAATGGTAAATGTAACTACATTGTGAATCATGGTAATTATAATAAAACAATGTAATTCAATGTAATTCCTTTGGAAGTGCATTGTATTTTGAACTGACTCATTGTTACCTTGTAATAAATTCAGTAATGCATGTAATTACATCATGGATTATGGTAATTACAATTAAAGAAAAATCAGCATTCTGAAGAGATTCCTTGTTACTTGGTAATAACAGGAAATGGCAAATATAACTACATTGTGAAGCATGGTAATTACAATGAAACAAATGTAATTCAATGTAGTTACAATAAAATAAATGTAATTCAATGTAATTCCTTTGCAAGTTGAAGAGGATTTTAGGTCTGCCAAATGTTAATGTACAATTGAGAATGTATAAGTACTTATAAAGTTTTTTCATGTTAACCGCTACAGTAGGAAAGGGGTTAGATATTGTGTGCTTAACTGACTGCACACACCTAGTTTGGCACTAACAGGAATTAATCACAGGCTGTTTCCATAGAGCAGAACAGGATGAAACTATGTGACAAGTTGCATTAAGAAACGGGGTGAGACAACTCCAAGAACAACGAAAGAACTTTTTAGAACAGCTCGGCCCTGTAGCCAGTGAAGAGCAGCCCTTTGCAGCAGCATGGTTCCAATCAACGGATGGTATCTTGGACTGCACTTCTATGCAGCAGAACTTACCCAATAACGGGGGACGGGACTGAATTTGTAATTGTAATGAGGTATAAAAATAATTGTGAAAGAGACCACAAATGTTGTAGGAGATTTGAAATAGGAATCTCTAATTGTCTTGTGTTTGTGTCTGTGACAGGATGACAGTGGTTTGAGGCTCAGAGACAGTGTAACGGCAAAAAAATAAAGTTCTTTATTAAATAAAATAATCCAATAAACAGGCACAAAGGCCAACAGAAAGCGATTTAAACAAAAATCACCAAAGTGAACTTACAAAATAAACAGTCAGGATCCAAGTCTTCTAAAACAAGATACTACTTTCTTCTAAACACAAAAACTCCCCAACACAAAGCAAACTCCCAAACAGAAAAAAAAAAAAAAAAAAAACCCAGCCAGGGCCTCTCCCCTGGCTTTTATCCCCCTGTGGCTCCAGCCCAATTAATCAATAATTACTAATCATTCAATTAGAGCTCCAGCCACATTATCACATGTTTTCCTGGCAGGGAGGAATTTAACCCCCGGCGCTCTTCCCCTGCTGGTGGCGTTGGGAGCAACGTGCAGTCCTCCCACGACGATTGCGGTGGGACCAGCAGCTAATCCTCCTCTGCTGGTGGTGGTGGTGGAAACAGCCTGTATTCTTTCCCTGCAGGTCCTTTCAGCCCTGGACCTGTGGGTTTCCCCTTCTTGGGCCGTGGACGCACCGGCTCCTCCCGCTCGGGCCATGGACGCACCGACTCCTCCCGCTCGGGCTCCTCCCTCTCGGGCTGTAGATATTCGGGCTCCTCCCTCTCAGGCTGTTGACGTTCGGGCTCCTCCATCTCGTGCGGTGGACGTTCGGGCTAATCCTTCTCGGGCGGTGGACGATCGGGCTCCTCCCTCTCGGGCGGTGGACGTTCGGCCTCCTCCCTCTCGGGCGGTGGACGATCAGGCTCCTCCCTCTCGTGCGGTGGACGTTCAGGATCCTCCCTCTCAGGCTTTGGACATTTGGGCTCCTCCTCTCTGGACTGTGGGAGAGGCGGCTCCTCCTCTATGGGCGACGGCATCAGCGGCTCCCCCTCTATGGGCGACGGCAGCGGGGGCTCCCCTTCTATGGGCGACGGCAGCGGCGGCTCCCCCTCTATGGGCGATGGCAGCGGCGGCTCCCCCTCTCTGGGCGACGGCAGCGGCGGCTCCCCCTCTCTGGGCGACGGCAGCGGCGGCTCCTCCTCTATGGGTGACGGCAGCGGCTCCTCCTCTCTCGGCGACGGCAGCGGCTCCACCCCCATTTCTTCAAGGTGGGGATCTCCCCCATGTCTACAAAAATTCAAAGGGCATAATAATAGGAGCATGCTATAGACCGCCAGATTCAGACGGTGAGCACAATAATCTGTTATACAATGACATTAGAAATGTGTGTAGCAAAGGAGAAGCCATACTAATGGGGGATTTCAACTTCCCCCATATAAAATGGGAAAACCCGGTGGGTAGCGTGAAGGATGAAATAGAAATGGTGGAAATGACAAATGACTGCTTCCTAACACAATTTGTCAAGGCACCCACTAGAGGGGAGGCATGCCTTGATTTAGTCTTTTCAAATAACGAAGATAGAATAACTAAAACAGAGGTCAGAGAACCACTGGCAAACTCAGACCACAACATGGTCTCATTTGAAGTGTTTTTTAAATCCCCAAAAGTAAAGACTAAAGCTAAGGTTTACAATTTTAGAAAAAAAACTATGAAGGTATGAAACAGAGACTAACAGAAGTAGATTGGAGTAAAATAGAGAAAACATCCACAGAAAAAGGATGGTTGTTCTTCAAAAATGTAGTACTAGAGGCGCAAAACAATTATATCCCTAAAGTAGACAAATCTAAATGTAAAACTAAATTGCCAAAATGGTTTAATAGATCAATTAAAAAAAAATATTCAGCGAAAAAAGGCACTTTACAGAGCATTAAAAAAGGACCAAAAAGAAAGTACGCAGAAAGAGTACACAGAACTGCAAACGCAAGTCAAAAAGGAAGAGCTGTAGAAAGGCCAAGAGAGAAATAGAAATAAACATTGCTAAGGGAGCTAAAACCAATTCCAAAATGTTTTTCCAATATTACAACAGCAAGAGAACATTCAAAGAGGAGATTAAATGTTTAAGAGATACAAATGGCAAAATCGTAGATGAAGAAAAAAAAATAGCAAATATGTTAAATGATTACTTTTCACAAAGGAAGATACTGACAACATGCCCCACATGTCATCCAGTTCCTATCCAGTTTTAAATAACTTTAGCATAACTGAGGCAGAAGTGTTAAAGGGACTAGGAGCTCTTAAAATAAACAAATCCCCTGGGCCGGATGAGATCCTCCCAGTAGTACTCAAAGAAATGAAAGAAGTAATTTACAAACCGCTAACCAAGATCATGCAGCAGTCTCTTGACACAGGGGTGGTACCGACAGACTGGAAAATTGCAAACGTAATACCGATCCACAAAAAGGGAAACAAAACTGAACCAGGTAACTACAGACCAGTAAGCCTGACTTCTATTATATGCAAACTTATGGAAACTATAATAAGATCCAAAATGGAAAATTACCTATATGGTAACAGGGTACTGGGAGACAGTCAACATGGTTTTAGGAAAGGGAGATCGTGCCTAACTAACTTGCTTGATTTTTTTGAGGATGCAACATCGATAATGGATAATTGCAAAGCATATGACATGGTTTATTTAGATTTCCAGAAAGCTTTTGACAAAGTCCCGCACAAAAGATTAATTCTCAAACTGAACGCAGTTGGGATTCAAGGAAACACATGTACATGGATTAGGGAGTGGTTAACATGTAGAAAACAGAAAGTACTGATTAGAGGAGAAACCTCAGAATGGAGTGTGGTAACCAGCGGTGTACCACAGGGATCAGTATTAGGTCCTCTGCTATTCCTAATCTACATTAATGATTTAGATTCTGGTATAGTAAGCAAACTTGTTAAATTTGCAGACGACACAAAAGTAGGAGGAGTGGCAAACACTGTTGCAGCAGCAAAGGTCATTCAAAATGATCTAGACAAGATTCAGAACTGGGCAGACACATGGCAAATGACATTTAATAGAGAAAAGTGTAAGGTACTGCACGCAGGAAATAAAAATGTACATTATAAATATCATATGGGAGATACTGAAATTGAAGAAGGAATCTATGAAAAAGACCTAGGAGTTTTTGTTGACTCAGAAATGTCTTCATCTAGACAATGTGGGGAAGCTATAAAAAAGGCTAACAAGATGCTCGGATACATTGTGAAAAGTGTTGAATTTAAATCAAGGGAAGTAATGTTAAAACTGTACAATGCACTTGTAAGACCTCATCTTGAATATTGTGTTCAGTTCTGGTCACCTCGCTATAAAAAAGATATTGCTGCTCTAGAAAGAGTGCAAAGAAGAGCGACCAGAATTATTCCGGGCTTAAAAGGCATGTCATATGCAGACAGGCTAAAAGAATTGAATCTGTTCAGTCTTGAACAAAGAAGACTACGTGGCGACCTAATTCAAGCATTCAAAATTCTAAAAGGTATTGACAGTGTGGACGCAAGGGACTTTTTCAGCCTGAAAAAAAAAACAAGGACCAGGGGTCACAAATGGAGTTTAGAAAAAGGGGCATTCAGAACAGAAAATAGGAGACACTTTTTTACACAGAGAATTGTGAGGGTCTGGAATCAACTCCCCAGTAATGTTGTTGAAGCTGACACCCTGGGATCCTTCAAGAAGCTGCTTGATGAGATTTTGGGATCAATAAGCTACTAACAACCAAACGAGCAAGATGGGCCGAATGGCCTCCTCTCGTTTGTAAACTTTCTTATGTTCTTATTTAAAAAAAAAAAAAAAAAAAAAAAAAAAAAAAAACAATAAGGATCAGTGAAGGCAGTTGCTCAGCCTGACCTTAGCATTTATTTTTGTGTTCGTGATTTATTTTGTTTAATTGTTTTATTTGTGCTCTGTGAGCAAGTGTTTATTTTTGTTCAAATATTTTATTTTTTTTGTTAATTAATAAAACGGCGCATGCGCCACTGCACCGTACCTCTGTTCTGGTTGTGCTTTCTTCTGGTCTGGGTCCCCGCAACGCCATCTCTGTGACACGTGGTGTCCAGAATGGGATCACCAGCGCCTCCTGGACTCAGGCCAGAAGAGGGTACTGCAGAGGGGTACTGCAGTTTTTTTTTTTTTAATTAATCGTTATTTTTTTGGAGAAAAGGAAAGGATGGGAAGGAAGCAGCGGCAGAAGCAGCAGCGCGGGGCTGGTCGCAAGGCCCGCCATGCATCCAGCAAGGTGGATGTCTGCCTGACCTGCTTGAGGGGGGAGGAGTGGTGTTTTGAAGTTGGCAAGGTCGGGCACGTGTCGCCCGACTACCACCACTCCCCACCTCAGGAAGAAGAGCCACAGCCACAGGAGGAGGATGGATGGGAAGCCTTCCTCCACAGCATGGGAGTACGGTATTGTTGCTGCATCTGTGGGGAGTGGGGCCATTTCCCAGCTAACTGCCCCCTCCCACCAGAAGAATGCCTGCTGCCTCTGCATCAACCACTGCCACCAGCAGAGGGAGAGAGCCTGCTGGTTCCCTTTCCTCCAGCAGAGGGAGCATGCCTGCTGGTCCCCCCACTGCAGCCAGAAGGGGAGGAGCCCCGTCCGCCTTCGCAGCCAGAAGGGGAGGAGCCCCGTCCGCCTTCGCAGCCAGATGGGGAGGAGCCCCGTCCGCCTTCGCAGCCAGATGGGGAGGAGCCCCGTCCGCCTTCGCAGCCAGATGGGGAGGAGCCCCGTCCGCCTTCGCAGCCAGAAGAGAAGCAGGAGCTGCTTCACTTTTCAGCATTGGAGGGAGCAGGGCAGGATGTCATGTCTGCTCTGCCCAGGGATGCCACGTCCACACTGCCCGGGGATGTCTGCCTCGCACCGCCCAAGGAGGCTACTTCTGCATCGCCTGGGGCTGCCTGTCGCTCTGCATCGCCTGGGGCGGCTTCTCTCTCTCTTTTATCCACTAGGGTCGCAGAGCATCTCTCTTCGCCTGGGGTTGCCTGTCTTTCGCCTGGGGTTGCGAGGGTCCCGCTTCGCCTGGGTTTGCCCGTTGCCTGGGGTTGCCTGCCGCTCAGCATCGCCTGGGGTTGCCCGCTGCTTCGCATCGCCTGGGGTTGCCAGCCGCTCAGCATCGCCTGGGGTTGCCAGCCGCTCTGCATCGCCTGGGGTTGCAGCCGCTCTGCATCACCGGGGGCTGCCTGTTGCTCCGCATCGCAGCAGGAAGTACTGTGGCCGGAACCCCACCAAGGGGAGCTGCCGGCCACGAAGAAGGGGGAGGAGGTCTAGACCACCAAACCCAGCAGCAGTTTCGCTGCCGGAGATTGTGGGGGAGGTCAGGAGACCTGCTCCCACTGCAGCAGTTTCACTGCCGGAGAAGGGTCTAAATCTACCTTCCCCATTACTCCCTCCTCCCGGGAAAAATAATCCGCATTTTGGTGGTCTTTCCCCGCACGGTGTACCATCTGGTACATGAAGGGCTGCAATGCCAGATACCACCGAGTTATCCGGGCATTGCTGTCCTTCATTGTGCTTAACCACTTGAGTGGGGCGTGGTCTGTGACAAGATCAAATGAGTGTCCCAGCAGGTAGTATCGTAAAGAGTGAGTAGCCCATTTAATGGCCAAACACTCTTTTTCGACTACGGAGTAGTTGCATTCCCGAGGTAACATTTTTTTACTTAGGTACAATATCGGGTGCTCTACTCCAGCTACTTTTTGGGACAAGACTGCACCCAAACCTACATCCGATGCGTCGGTGTGGAGGATGAATCTCTTGGTGAAATCTGGTGTGATAAGAGTGGGGGCCTGGCAAAGTGTACGCTTAATAGTATCAAACGCCCCCTGACACTCAGCTGACCATTTAATTAAATTTGGAGCACTCTTTTTGGTGAGGTCGACTAACGGGTTAACCACTGTGGCGTACTCGGGGATGAAGCGGCGGTAATAACTGGCTAAGCCCAGTAGTGACCTCACCTGAGTCTTGGTTTTGGGGATCGCTGCATCAACCAAAGCCTGGATTTTGGTGACTACAGGTCTCACCCTTCCATTCCCCATTAAAAATCCCAAATATTGAGTCTCTGTTTTGGCAAACGCACATTTCCTCAAGTTAGCTGTCAGCCGGGCTGCCCTTAGAGACTGAAGAACGGCTGCAACCCTAGCCAAATGCTCTCTCCAGGTGGAGCTGTATATAAGAACATAAGAACATAAGAAAGTTTACAAACGAGAGGAGGCCATTCGGCCCATCTTGCTCGTTTGGTTGTTAGTAGCTTATTGATCCCAAAATCTCATCAAGCAGCTTCTTGAAGGATCCCAGGGTGTCAGCTTCAACAACATTACTGGGGAGTTGATTCCAGACCCTCACAATTCTCTGTGTAAAAAAGTGTCTCCTATTTTCTGTTCTGAATGCCCCTTTTTCTAAACTCCATTTGTGACCCCTGGTCCTTGTTTCTTTTTTCAGGCTGAAAAAGTCCCTTGGGTCGACACTGTCAATACCTTTTAGAATTTTGAATGCTTGAATTAGGTCGCCACGTAGTCTTCTTTGTTCAAGACTGAACAGATTCAATTCTTTTAGCCTGTCTGCATATGACATGCCTTTTAAGCCCGGAATAATTCTGGTCGCTCTTCTTTGCACTCTTTCTAGAGCAGCAATATCTTTTTTATAGCGAGGTGACCAGAACTGAACACAATATTCAAGATGAGGTCTTACAAGTGCATTGTACAGTTTTAACATTACTTCCCTTGATTTAAATTCAACACTTTTCACAATGTATCCGAGCATCTTGTTAGCCTTTTTTATAGCTTCCCCACATTGCCTAGATGAAGACATTTCTGAGTCAACAAAAACTCCTAGGTCTTTTTCATAGATTCCTTCTCCAATTTCAATATCTCCCATATGATATTTATAATGTACATTTTTATTTCCTGCGTGCAGTACCTTACACTTTTCTCTATTAAATGTCATTTGCCATGTGTCTGCCCAGTTCTGAATCTTGTCTAGATCATTTTGAATGACCTTTGCTGCTGCAACAGTGTTTGCCACTCCTCCTACTTTTGTGTCGTCTGCAAATTTAACAAGTTTGCTTACTATACCAGAATCTAAATCATTAATGTAGATTAGGAATAGCAGAGGACCTAATACTGATCCCTGTGGTACACCACTGGTTACCACACTCCATTCTGAGGTTTTTCCTCTAATCAGTACTTTCTGTTTTCTACATGTTAACCACTCCCTAATCCATGTACATGTGTTTCCTTGAATCCCAACTGCGTTCAGTTTGAGAATTAATCTTTTGTGCGGGACTTTGTCAAAAGCTTTCTGGAAATCTAAATAAACCATGTCATATGCTTTGCAATTATCCATTATCGATGTTGCATCCTCAAAAAAATCAAGCAAGTTAGTTAGGCACGATCTCCCTTTCCTAAAACCATGTTGACTGTCTCCCAGTACCCTGTTACCATATAGGTAATTTTCCATTTTGGATCTTATTATAGTTTCCATAAGTTTGCATATAATAGAAGTCAGGCTTACTGGTCTGTAGTTACCTGGTTCAGTTTTGTTTCCCTTTTTGTGGATCGGTATTACGTTTGCAATTTTCCAGTCTGTCGGTACCACCCCTGTGTCAAGAGACTGCTGCATGATCTTGGTTAGCGGTTTGTAAATTACTTCTTTCATTTCTTTGAGTACTACTGGGAGGATCTCATCCGGCCCAGGGGATTTGTTTATTTTAAGAGCTCCTAGTCCCTTTAACACTTCTGCCTCAGTTATGCTAAAGTTATTTAAAACTGGATAGGAACTGGATGACATGTGGGGCATGTTGTCAGTATCTTCCTTTGTAAAAACTTGTGAAAAGTAATCATTTAATATATTTGCTATTTTTTTTTCTTCCTCTACGATTTTGCCATTTGTATCTCTTAAACATTTAATCTCCTCTTTGAATGTTCTCTTGCTGTTGTAATATTGGAAAAACATTTTGGAATTGGTTTTAGCTCCCTTAGCAATGTTCATTTCTATTTCTCTCTTGGCCTTTCTAACTTCCTTTTTGACTTGCATTTGCAGTTCTGTGTACTCTTTCTGTGTACTTTCTTTTTGGTCCTTTTTTAATGCTCTGTAAAGTGCCTTTTTTCGCTGAATATTTTTTTAAATTGATCTATTAAACCATTTTGGCAATTTAGTTTTACATTTAGATTTGTCTACTTTAGGGATATAATTGTTTTGCGCCTCTAGTACTACATTTTTGAAGAACAACCATCCTTCTTCTGTGGGTGTTTTCTCTATTTTACTCCAATCTACTTCTGTTAGTCTCTGTTTCATACCTTCATAGTTTGCTTTTCTAAAATTGTAAACCTTAGCTTTAGTCTTTACTTTTGAGGATTTAAAAAACACTTCAAATGAGACCATGTTGTGGTCTGAGTTTGCCAGTGGTTCTCTGACCTCTGTTTTAGTTATTCTATCTTCGTTATTTGAAAAGACTAAATCAAGGCATGCCTCCCCTCTAGTCGGTGCCTTGACAAATTGTGTTAGGAAGCAGTCATTTGTCATTTCCACCATTTCTATTTCATCCTTCGCGCTACCCACCGGGTTTTCCCATTTTATTTGGGGGAAGTTGAAATCCCCCATTAGTATGGCTTCTCCTTTGCTACACACATTTCTAATGTCATTGTATAACAGATTATTGTGCTCACCGTCTGAATCTGGCGGTCTATAGCATGCTCCTATTATTATGCCTTTTGAATTTTTGTCTGTTATTCTGACCCATATTGATTCGGTTTTATTTTCTTTGTCCAGGTTTAACACCTGGGCTTCAAGACTGTTTCTTATGTATAGCGCTACCCCTCCTCCTCTTCTGTCCTGCCTGTCTTTCCTATACAGTGTATACCCACAAATATTATATTCGTCCCCATCACTCTCAGATAACCACGTTTCTGTAACACCTATCACATCATAGTTACCTGTTAGTGCAGTAGCTTCAAGTTCTAGAATTTTGTTTCTGATACTTCTAGCATTTAGATAAACACATTTAATGGTTGTCTTACCTGAGTTGTTGTTCTTGTTTTGATGCGGTCTCCCTTCTGTTTTTTTGTTGATTTCTCCCCCCTTCCTTTCTAGTTTAAATGCTTCCGAACCTGCTCGAGGATCTTTTCTCCAAGTAGACTAGTTCCCTTGTTATTTAAATGCAGTCCATCCCGTCTATACAGATAGTCCTCGTTGTAGAAAGTGGTCCAATGATCAAGATAGGTGAAGCCTTCCCGTGTGCACCACGTCTTCAACCATTGGTTTTGATTTATTATTTCCAGCTGTCCATATGGTCCTTTGCAAGGTGCGGGTAGTATACCAGAAAATACCACAGTTTTGGTTTTCTCTTTTAATTTCCTTCCTAGCTCTCTGAATTTGTTTTGCAGGGATTTTGGTCTGTCTCTTCCAATGTTGTTTGTACCGATGTGGACGACTACTACCGGGTCGTCTCCTGTTCGTTCTAGGAGCCTGTCCACGTTTTCAGTGATGTGCTTGACCGAGGCTCCCGGAAGGCAGCACACTGTTGTAGTAAGGGGGTCCAAACTGCGAACTGAACTTGCTGTGTTTCTCAATATGGAGTCCCCATTCAGTCTCTCTCTCTCCTCTCGCTCTCCCGTTCTCCACTTCTGAACACCCTCTTCTCGAACATGGAGAGCTGCAGGCTTTTTATACAGGTGACCATCTCCCGATTAGCAATAAATTAATCAATTAATTCGGGAGATGGCCACCTTCTGCACGGGTTTTAATAAGGTGGATGGGGCTTCCCATCCACACTGCAAAACAAAACGCGCACGTCATTTATAAACAAATATATTTTTAAAACAATAACACAAACATTCACGGCTGCGCCGTCATACAAAATAATAAACAAAACACACGGCGGATTGCCGTCATCTATAAACAAACATTAAACAAATACAAAATAACACAGGGGCATAGGGGGAGACCCCGTTCTAAAATAAAAACACACTGTTCAGGGCTGCTCGCCCTGTTACAGGCAGTTACCAAAATGCGTCTTGAAATGCGTTTTGCCAATGCTCTGCCAGAGACTGTGAATATGATTGTTTACGTTGTTTTTGAGAACGTGACTGAGATTTCCCATCAAAGAGCTGTTCTCTTTGATTACTGAAAAGTTTGATACAACATTGATCCTTTATTTAAAAATGAATACCACCCAACTTACAGCGCTGCTATCCAGCAACCCCCTGACTGAAAAGTATTTGTATGGGGTCCTATCTAGTGATCAACTACCCAAAGGAAAAATAAAAAAAACTTCCGGCGATACTCATTGTCAACACAGACCCCCAAAATTATCCTGGAGAAAACTGGCTGGGGATTTATCTAAAAGAAAAGGGTCAGGCAGAGTTTTTTGATTGTTACAGTGACCCTCCAGATTTTATTTATTTTCCTAAAACTATCGCAAACTTTTTAGACACCAACGCTAAACAAACAATGTACAATAATCAGCCTCTACAGGGTCTTATGACTACTACCTGCGGCCATCACTGTGTTTTTTTCTTACATCATAGGGCTAAAGGACTTACTTACCCTGAGGTCATGGCTCTCTACAGCTCTGATTTAAACAAAAATGATCTGATGGTGTCTCAATTTAAAAATTGTATGTCTAACCCCAAAAAACAGAATTGCATAAATATATTTTCATGCGTGCAGTGTGTCAAGACTCACCGTGATTTTAAAAAATGGTATGAATGCTAGGCTTCAAAAAAAAAAAAATTATGACAATGTTGAATAAATATTTTTATTGTTGTAAAGATTTATACAGACATAGTTATCAGACATTGTTTATACACCATATGCATGAATATACAACAAAATGTCAAGATATGTATAAAACTCAATTAAAAAACAGTAACATATTAATAAGCTTCCCATAACTGTTGTCTTTTTTTTCTGCTTCTTATTCATGGGGGTATCTAAGGGTCATTTTTTATAGGCACGAATAAGTTGTCGTGTTTGCGAATTTGGTACTGTAGAATAAGGATCATTCCATGAGGTAACCATAGCATTCTGAGACATTGCGTTTAAAATAAAATTAGCATTTTTCTTAGATCTGGAGGGGATGCTGCTCATAACATCGGCCACTATTTTAGATTCAGATTCTGCGGCAGGTTGGGCCATTTCCTCAGAAGGGGATATCAGGATATTAAGCTCTTTTTCACTCTGTTTAATCAACGCTAGATATCTCTGTAAGGAGCTTGTGTATAGCTTAACTTAACTCACCGATGTCAGTTCTAAGTAGAATGCTTTTCATTTCAGTGTCGAGTCTGCTTTCAACTGTTTTTTTTAATAGGTTCGGGCTGCTGTGGCTCAGGCTGTCGAAGTCTATCGAGTTGATGTTGTGGTATCAGAAACATTTTCTGAGAGCGAGTCATATTTATAAATTATCTTTGAGGCATTTAAGAGTCCTAATAAAAAAGGCAAAGCAATCATTATTAAAGCGACGATAAAACCACTACTCTGATTTACAGTTTTTTTTCTTCTTTTTAATTGAATGGTTCTTATTACATAGGTAATTTATAACACACCACTGCTTTTTGAGAGTGTTTAACTGACTCGAAGTCAATGGGATGTGACCCTTCAATACGTTTAAGGCAATTTCCACAATAGATTTGATAAAATCGTCTGAAGCGTCTCGTAAAATTGCTCTTCTCTGACGAGCAGACCTACGAACTACGCTCTTTAAGAGATGAAGGTTCCGTTTTATTCTAGTAGACATGCTGCGTTGCCGATGAGCGCAGATGAATAAAAGTTTTAGCGATATAACAGGCCGATTATAAGTGTTTTGTCTTGGTATTTCTCATGATATAAGCAACTGGCCAATCAGGAGTAAATAAATCAGTTCTTAGACGGTATGCTTCGGGGGTTTGAGCTTTCAAGTCTATTAAAAGGTAATCATACGTTTTTTTTGTCGCATCTTCAAACGCTTCTAAGAAAAAGTTGGAGTTACCGGGGTACATCTGTCTGGCTATCGTGTTGATTTGAAGTTTATCTCGCAGGTTTTTAAACAGAATAATGTAATTGGCATTTCCTTTTTGAACCAAATACAGAACACATAAATTCCTATGATGGACGTATTTTGTAAAAGCTTTCTGTATTTCATCATTTTCGCTAGCCAACTCCATCAAATCATCTATAATGATTAAATTGATTTTGTTGGGAGGCAGTAAATTATCATTGGATAATAAAGCCAGTATGCCTTCAATAAATTTTACATTTTTAAATTTAAGCGCTAATTCGTTGTATAATGGCTGCCAACAGCTATAACACCATATGATATTCTCAGGGTTTTGGCATAAGATCTGCGGAGAGTTTTCTAAAAGCTGCTTCACAAAATAACTTTTGCCTGAATTGGAGGGTCCGGATATTATAGCTGCAAAAGGTACAGTTAGTCTAATATCGAAGCCGTCTTCAGTAGCCATAAGGAAGAGATGTGTAATCAGACAGCAAGACTCTCTTATTGTAGACTATTTGAAAAGTTTTCTGGAGTGGTTTGTTTTCCAATTGAAATTCTTTTTTATTACGGTGAATCTGGGAGCCTCGAATCATGACACACTCGGTGGGGGTGTTTCTATCGGGGTTCGTAAAGTTTTGAACAAGGTCTTTTAATGAAGCAAGGTTAATTAATTCGGAATTCTCATAGTTTAGGGTAATGCCCTTTACTTTGAGACATGTTTTTCCGCTGTTTGTGATGTATCCGTACGTTTTAGGACCCCCTGACACAAACTCTGTAATGTATTCCCCCTGCTTCAGTTTGTTAGTTAAATCTTCAAGATAATCGCCACGTTCAGGGCACCAGGCATTGAGCCTACTGACAAAGATCAGAGTCCATATCATGGTACAGACCTTGCAGATGATCCATGAGGTTATAGAGCTCTAGCCGGGCGTAAGCAGTTGTAAACGCGGCTAGGAACATGTTTACATTACCTGCAGGAGTATAGGTATCAGAAGCGTAACGCCACTGAACCTACGCGACTGTATCTCTTACAAAACAAAAATGCGAAACCTGATATCTTTTTGAAAAGAGATAATGGAAAAACTGGTCAGGATCTTTAGCCAAGCTTGTAGAGAGTTGGTTAGTTCTCTGCGCAAGCTTCCCCCAGAGACTGTTTAAACATAACTTGGCGATTTGTCTTTAGCAGGGTTAACATTAATGTTTTGATGATCTAATTGAACCCCCTCTTTCTGAAAATATTCAGCAATATAGCGCTCTTTACGCCCATCATCGGTACAATGAGAGGGGTAACCTGAACTTTCCTGCTTCCCCTTGAGATGACTATTAATGTAACCTGCAAAGAGAGTGTCAGATTTCTGAGGAAAGTGCCAAACTTTGTGTATTTTAGACACTTTGTAACCTTTCTCAAGAGCTTTGACTACTTCTACACTGCATCACGTCCCTGTCAAGGCTCTTTCTCCGGCGGTATGGTTACATACCCCGGTCTGATTTAGTGTTTCTGCGCATGAACGGCAGAGGGTAAAAAAAGACCCCTAGGAGGTAGAACAGTTAATTTGAACAAGCCAAAATAATGCCTCAAGTCTTGAAAATTATGGTAAATTACGGTAGGATGGTCTACAAGGTACACTTTTGTTTTGTTGACAAAGGGGTACAAGCTCGTGAAATCAAAGTATTCCACCTTTTAATTTTCCTGGGCCACATAATGTAATGTAATGGAATTTGTATGCCCCCCAACCGGCGCCTCACGAGGATTGATACGTTCTGAAAAATCAGTGCGAACCAAAAAATCATGAACTTGAGGCTGTTTTTTCAGGGCGTTCCATTCATGTTCCCAAATAACTCTGACTTCCAACCCGTAAACCTTTTGCAATGTTTCAATCTTTTCATCAAAGTGATGATACATCGTACCGCAGGATACTTTGTTTAAAGGATTTACATCGGCAGAATCGTAGCATTGGGGACAACCATGAAAAAAGCACCCTGCAAATTCAAAAGCCGTATGCTTACCATTAATCACAGCATAACTGTCCAAGAAAAGGGGTCCTATTTTAAGCTCTCCATAGTTTAAAGCATGTTGAATGAAAACATTTTCAGTTTCAGATACATACATTAACCATTGTATCGACACATCTGAAAAGCTTTTTTGCTGGTCACTGTAACTGTCGGGAGGAATGATCGCTATTGTGTCTTTAGGCATGAATTTACTTCTATACATAGCCATGCACAGTGAAGCAATGGTTGTACATTGGAAGGGGTCTATCTGCCCTATTGTGTAAACCTCTGAACGGAATTTGATATAGGCCTCTTTCAAAATTTCAACCTCATTTTTGCAGTAGAACACCATTTCTTCTCTGAAATTAAAAATGCCTTTCTTGATCGAATCATAGCATTTGTAAAAGTCATCGCGTTCTTTAGACATCATTTGCTGAACCCCGTAGTAACGCGGATCAGGATATGGGCCTACGTAATTCTGGTTTTCAACAGTATTGAAAACATGAGGAAAATATCCTTTAAAACGCATTTCAAACAATTGCAATTCTAAACATAGAGGTACATACCTTGTAGCAGTTCGTTGTTTGTTTCACCGTGCATTTATAGTGATAGTGCAGCTGTATGCTTCGTATCTTGACAGATTCTGACTTCTTACCCAAACCCAGAACAGCCGTTATATATTCTGTAAGTCTGGGGGGATGGCGATCGTAACCCCAGGGGCCGGGTCAGTAAAACATAATCAATTTGAGATAACCACATGTTTTCCAAACGTAGGAGAATCGTGACTCGGGGTTCCGAAATAAAACCTCATCACCATGTGTGCGTGTGTGTTGTTAATCTTTTTTGAAGGTGTCTGTATATATAATTTGAGATAACCACATGATTTCCAAACGTAGCAGAATCGTGACTCTGGATTCAATTGGAGAAATTTCCAGGGCCCATAGAGGCCTAGCGCCCCCTGCTGGATATGAACCAAGCAACCTGCATGCAGTTACTGTGAAATTAAGCATTCCTTCTATCACGGTATTAACTTTAAACTGTAGCATTTAGCATGAAGCATATTGGTAAAGCAAGAAGAGAATTAGTGAGTCGTTATTCAGTTCTGTTGATGATAAAAAATTTGTGTCTTGCTATGTTGGCAATGAAGCCCCAAGTAATATTTTGCTTAGATAAGCTATAATTTAAATGTTTAAATGTTGTACACTTATTAAAATATCAACACTCCCTATAGAATAATGGGTTTTAAAACTATGTTTAGAATATGTGAGATTTGACATTTCAGAGGCATCATTCTATTTAAATAATGTTTGCTTTCAGAACTCGGTTCATACATGTAAATCGTCATGAAAATTATTTCTCCCACGTTTTTGGAAATATCTAAAAATATAACTTATAAAGGAGGTTATTACATCATGATGTGCATACATTAGGTTAATTGAATTAAAAATACAACGTCGGAGTACGTTCTTCTAATCTTTTTGAAGGTCTCTTAATAATTTGAGATAACCCCATGTTTTAAAAAAAAAAAAAAAACAGACATATTGGTAGTTAGTAATAAAAAATAACTTTAAATAATTATACATACCTTAATTTCATATTATATAATAATTACATGTATATATTTGTTAATAATAAAACAAAAAGAAATGATGAAAAGATTACAGGTACGTTTAAAAGTAATTTGTGTCTTGCTACGTTGGCAAAGAAGCCCCAAGTAATATTTTCATTTTGTTAAAGAATATTGAGTTTGGCACAATTCAAATTCCGTGGTTTATTTAAAGAAGTAAAGTCAAGTACGGGAATCGAACGTTAGTTTACCTACTGTAAACATGCTTCCCTGAAAGAGAAGATGGCCAGCAGTCTTTGATTTGTGATACACTCCTGCCTATTTATATGTGTCACTGAGCTCCTATATCAAAGCTGGCGATAGGCCCCCTTCCACCAGTGTTCTACTCGATTCCGCCTCCCAAGGGTATTTAACTGTCATACAGGGAAAGGGAAATCCTTGATGTCGACCGAATCAACCTTGTGGTTGGTGGCTATCTTCTCCCTCACTTTCAGGGAACCAGGTTTACGGTAGGTAACTGACGTTCTCTTTCAAATCGAAGATGGCCACCTAACATCGTTAAGGGAAACATTTACCTGAGCCGTCGCGAGGGAAGAAATAATGGCAGCAAATGAGCGACGCTTAGTCCTGCTTGACCAAGGTCAGCAGCGTGAGCGTGCAACTTGATGGACCCTAGTGCACACAGAGGGCAATAAGGGATCTATCACATTCAGGCGGTAGAACCTGGCAAAGGTATGCGAGGTAACCCTGCAAGCCACATCGCAAATTTCAGCCATGGAGTCACCTCGGAAAAGGGCCCATGATGTAGCCACACATCACGTGGAATGTGTGGTGATTCGCCCAGGTAGGGGTAAGCCAGCACTATTATACGCAGTCAAGACTGTGTCCGCAATCCAATGCGACAGTCGCTGCTTGGAGAGGTGTTGTCCCAGGGGTTGTGTTTCATGGCTGATGCAGCGCTCTTTTTCTATCCGAAATGGGCAGAGAAGGTTCAACTTTATATTCTCTTCCATTGCAAACCAGTTTCACAGACTGATTCACGTGGAAGGCTGTCTCCATCTTGGGGAGAAAAACAGGGTTTGCACGCAGTGACACTGTGTTACCATCATCCCAAATACGCATACAGGAGCTATGCACAGATAGCGTCTGCAGCTCACTAACCCGCTCTGCGCGGTGATAGCCAAGGGAAAGGCTGTCTTCATGGACTGGTTCTTCAACTCGATGGAGCATATAGGCTGAAACAGGGCCTGCATGAGTGCCTCCAGTACAATCTCAAGGATTCATTCGGGGAGAGTGGCCCTCCTAGGAGAGCGCAATCGCAGAGCACCTCGGAGAAAACAGCACCAATCTTGAAAACGTTTCCACTGGTCTCGTTTCCGTACAATGACCTAGTGGAATGTGCCCTAGCATTCTGTACCATACCCACAACCACGTCTGACAGCCCTAAGGCTGGCCAGAGGTCCTTTTCAGGGGCCAAACCCATAGCTGGAGCCTGCCCGACTCCGGGTGTCAACGTGTGCCTCTTGTCTGATGGAGAAGATCCCCTCAAAGCAAATTTTACAGGGCAGGACGTTCAATAGCTGGCAGAGGGATGTGAATCAGATTCTCCTGGGCCACCGGGGGGCCACTAGGTGAACTGATGTCTTCTCCAACCGGAACTTTTTCAGAAAGGCCGGGAGCAATGGCAGAGGCAGGAATACGTAAAGGAGCACTCTGCACCATACGTGGGCTATGGCTTCGACGCAGAGTGGACTGCCTCAGCAGCAGAGGAAGTACCATAGGGGGCAGTGTGTCCTCTCCACCGAGGCGAAGAGATCGACCAATGCCTTCCCAAAACGTTCCCAAATGCGCTCCACCACCTGAGGGTGATGCCGCCACTCCGACCGATTCTCCACGCCTGGAAAATGCATCGCCCAAAATGACAGCAAGTTCTATTGAGTCCAAATGAGCAGCCTGAAGGCTAGGTGCAACCCTGTGGACCAAAGCCCACGTTGGTAGTTGACATATGCCACCACTGAAGTATTGTATGTTCGGATCAGCACATGTCTGTTCCGCATCACGGGTAGGAACTACTGGAGGGCAAGAACACCACCTGTAGCTCGAACATGTTGATATGCAGGGACGTCCGGTGGCCCGACCAGGTTCCGTTGAATCCTCTGCCTTCGAAGACTGTGTTGTAGGCATCCATCATCACTACCCTGTGGGTGTAAACATCCACCATTCAGACTTCTTGGCGCAGGTGAGAGGGAATCCTCCACCAGTGCAGGGCCATCGTACACGCGAGACACACTGTCAGCCGACGGTGCCTGTCGCGTTTGGGATGCAACCTGAACACACTGAGTCATGACTGGAGCGGGAGAATGCATAATAAACCCAACTCGATGGCTGAAAACACTGCTGCCATCAGACCCAGAAGTTGTTGGCACAAAATAAAGGACACCTTCAATCCCTGCCAAAACAGGGAGAGGTGGTGTTGTAAAGCTGCTACCCTGTCGTCCGACGCATTGTGGTGGAGCCCAGCCAGAGCCCCACATACGTTATGCACTGCGCTGGTGTCAGCCAACTCTTGGCATCATTGATGGTGAGGCCCAGCCTCACTAGATGCTCCATCACTAGCGCTGTGTGGGCGACCGCTCCCTCCCGCAACTGGGAACAGATCAACCAGTCGTCGAGGTAATTCATCACTCCGACTCCTTGCGTCCGCAAGGGGGCGAGGATAGCGTCTACGCACTTTGAAAACCTTCGGGGAGCTAGGGAGAGGCAAACGGCAGCACGGAAAACTCATACGCATTGCCCTGAAATGCGAAGTAGAGGTATTTCCTGTGCTGTTGATGAATGGGAACATGAAAACACGTATCCTGCAAGTCCACTGTGGTGAACCAGTCGCCTGGACGGACAGTCTGGAGTATATGACGTTGAGTCAGCATGTGGAACCCTGATGTCGGAGGAAGGAATTCACACCAGTCCATTGTCTTTGTAGTAGGTTAGAACTTTAATCACGAGCCCGTGACGTTACACAGGTGGTCCAACACAAGGTAAGCTCACTGATCAACAGGTTATAATTCCTTTTATACTTCATTACAATTACAAATTCAGTCCCAGCCTCCTCCTCCCCCCTTCCCGTTATTGGGTAAGTTCTGCTGCATAGATGTGCAGTCCAAGTTACCATCCGTTGATTGGTACCATTCTGCTGCAAAGGGCTGCTCTTCACCGGCTAAAGGGCCGAGCTGTTCTAAAAAGTTATTTCTTTGTTCTTGGAGTTGTCTCACCCCGTTTCTCAGTGCAGTTTGTCACGTGGTTTCATCCTGTTCTGCTCTATGCAGACAGCCTGTGATTAATTCCTGTTAGTGCCAAGCTAGGTCTGTGCAGACAGTTAAGCACACAATATCTTATTTCCTACATTCTCAGTTGTACATTAACATTTGGATGACCTAAAACACTACTTCAGTCCCT
Organism: Polyodon spathula; assembly: GCF_017654505.1. NCBI lineage: Eukaryota > Metazoa > Chordata > Actinopteri > Acipenseriformes > Polyodontidae > Polyodon > Polyodon spathula. The sequence goes on along the minus strand of NW_024473499.1, from coordinate 16,405 downwards.
CCTGTTATTTCCCCAAGAAGTTTCAACCCTATTTGGGGGAATAAAGCTTCTTATGGTCGAGGGCCGGGCCTAACCCTAGATCTGAGTTGCAGCCCTAAGAGGCGAGTGCCAGGGGGTGATTACTAAAACAGCTCAAAGCACTTTTACATGAATACATTTGTCAAAACTACAGCAAGATTACTTAAAGCTCTTCATGAGGTACATGAGTCATTAATTACTAGTTCCTCTACTTATGCCAGCTCATAGGTAACTTAAATTTCTATAATTATGCAAAGCTTGTACTGAAATGTCTATTCAGGACCTCCTGTCGGTGATTCTGGCCCCATGGGAAGAGTGAAGTGATGGACTTGGGGTTTCCAAGGCCCTGGATAGATACTAGCAGCAAGACAATTTCATCACATAAGAAGAATTAAACTACAAGTTACACTGGTGCTCCTCCCACGGTAGTATTGCTGGAGGGTGGTCTCAAGGCGGATCCACCTTGAGTCCACCCCCAATCCACCCCCAATCCACTGCTTGGACTTCTGCTGTGCGGTTTTCCTTGTCCGCTTGCTGGAGCGTGTCGGTGATGTGGGTGTATTGCATTTGAGTGTGTTATACTGTATGTGTTGTTTGGCTTCTGCTACCATTTTCGTTATTTCCTTCTCTAACGTGGTCAAACTCTGAATCAGTTCATCATTACCGTGGTGCCACGACAGGTCCCAGGTCAGATTGCCCTGGGGCGGTGGCGTGTGGAAGAAGCGCCCCCCCCCCCAGGTGAGCATGTCACGACGGGGCACTTGCAAGCACAGTGATGGTGCCACGGAGGGGCAGACTGGCCCATTGACCTCTATCGAGTTATTAGGTCCTGTAACACACCCCACACAGTCTCGTTCATTTGTATCAGGTCAGTATGCCAGGGTTGATCAGTTACTGTGAGTTCGAATGGGGTGAGGTTGGACATGGAGTCAATGGAACAGGTGCAGAGCATCTCCTGCTCTGAGTGGGTGCAACAATCCTGGGTGTACAACATTCTCCGGGTACCAGTGCTACTATACGCCACTCCTACTATCCGGGCAACATGTCCAGCTACAATAATGGGCAATGAGGTGACCATCCTCACTTTACCAGGCTGGGGAATTCCCAATGGGGCTAACAAGTCGAATTGGATACTGGACCCGGTCCAGGTGGGCCGATTGTCACGCATTAATTCTCTGTGACCACACGCCCACTGGGAGGAAGCGATTAGCTCAGACGTTATCGATTCAAATAGCAAAGGGTGTACTTGTTGTGATAATAGGTTGGACACCATTCCCTGGAGCTTTAGAGCTATCACCTCTACTTTATGCATTTTGGATGACAATGTCTATAGAACCCTGCCCCCAACAATTCAGGGTCAGGGACTAGATAGCTCCAATAGAGAGCGCTGTATGCTCTAAGGAGCCATTACCCTGTCCTGGGGTGCCAGGCTGCTGCTGGGGTTTAGTTATTCCAGATGTCTCACTTTGAGCATGTAGTTGCCGGATATCCACTACGTCTTGTCTTACTATAGCAATAGGGGTGCGGGGCTTTGCCACCCATTGCTGGGCCGCTGCCCTAGCCAATTACATGTGGGTCTGCCCCGGCCCTGGTGAGCCTTCATTTTTACAACAGCTAATCGAGTTCCCGAATTTCGTTGGGGCTACCAGGCGTTGCACATACTCCTAGTTCTTTGTGCAATTTATTCGTTATAAGTCATCGCAAATGGGCTGGCAACATGTTACCAATGGGCTGTCATTTCCGCTTGTACAGGCCGACCAGTCCTCCTCCCATAGGCTACCGTAATTCCTTTTAATTTGGTGTACTTGGCAACAGCTTTGCACTGTACAAGGGCTAGTGATTTGGATGTGTATCTCATTGTGTTCGCGGTGTGCATGGTAGTCAGTATATGTGTTCAATTTTGTTTGGAGGTTGCCGCCCCCTAAGGTTAATTGTAGATGGATGGGTAGCCATACTTCCCATGGGATCTTCTTGATGAGGCAGATGTGAAGTGGTTGTTGAGTTAGGCAATCAAAGCGAAGCACGCCAGGAGGTGGAGGGTTAGTTTGCCAGTGCCAGTCTGATTTTTTGCATGGTGGCTGTACCCCGCATTTTGTCACCAACAGGAGCAGCTGTGCCCCCTGATTATGCATTCCTCATGCAGCTACGATCACCTGGTGGAGAAAGGAGAAAGGTCTAGAACAGAAATAGTTAATGTCTCGTCCTCTGGCTTTCCTGTGGACAAAAGAAACAGAAGTAGTTGCGGTTAGATATGGTTTTATTTGAGACCAATGTTTCCATTGGCTCCCGGTGACCCGTTCTAGTTTTGCCTAGTTTGGCACTAACAGAAATTAACCATATGTAAAGAGCACCTGATAAGGCCTGTGTCATTTGTCTCGCAGACCAGGTCGGAGTCCTACCTTCCTGACCATAACCTGGTCGCCGGGTTGGGGAAGGGCGTACTCCACTTCCTCCTGGCTTGTTAAATCTTTGGTGTCCTGCCATGTTTGGGCATGGTTTTGCAGTTTCTGAGCTTGGATGGTCAACTGCCGCACATATCGCATCAGGGCATCTCTGTAAGGGGCGCTACTTTCTACGGTGCTGACCACTAAACCTGGGAGAGTCATGGATCGCCCTGTCATTAGCTCGAAGGGAGAGATTCCTACTCCCCTGTTTGGAGTGGCTCGGAGCCGCACGACAGCTATAGTCACTGCCCTAGTCCATTGGCCGTTGGTACAGGCCAGGTGTTGCAGCTCTTTGTGCACTGCTTCTTTCAGTGAGCGATTGGTCCGTCCCACAAACCCGGAGCTCTGGGGATGGAATGGAATGTGGAATTGCTGCTTGATGCCCAGCATCAAACAGGCTTCCTCCATTACCTTCCCAGTTTCACTCTCAGGGGCTTACCCCCTGCCTTTGCGCATGTCAAGCATCTCTGGTAGTGTTTAGCTGCATCCTTGCCCATACCAGGCCAAAACCAATCTTTCTCTAATGTGTTAATCAAACCATCCCTCCCCACATGAGTGGGACAATGATACAGCTCCAATAGAGAGTGCTGTATGCTCTAAGGAGCCATTACCTTGTCCAGTGGAGGGGATCCGCCAGAACAGGTCCTCCTGCCAGGCTCCTATCTGCTGCCGTTTAGTAATTTCATCTGTCTCACTTTGAGCATGCAGTTGCAGGATATCCACTACTTCCAGGCTTAATGTAGCAATAGGGGTGCTGTGCTTGCCACACATTGCTGGGCCACTGCCCTAGTCAATTACAGGTGGGTCTGCCCCGGTCTGGTGAGCTTTTATTTTTACAACAGCTAATCGAGCAGGGAGTTTCGTTGCGGCTACCAGGCGTTGCACATACTTATAGTTCATTATTACTCCCCCTCCTGTTGTCATGTACCCACGTCTCTCCCAACTACCTGAATAATCATGCACCACCCCAAAAGCATATCGTCTATCTGTGTATATGTTCAAGCTTGAGTTAGTACCAAACACACAGGCCTGAGTCAATGCATGCAACTCTATCACCTAGACTGACAGATGGCCGGGGAGGGGCCCTGAGGCCTCTGCTTCATCTGACGTCACTACTGCCCATCCCGTATGAAGTTCACCGTGCTCAATACTCCTAAACAATACTCTACATTCAGTGCCATTCCCTCTTCTGATGGCAACAAATGACACTTAACAAAACACCTTACATATGACACAAACGCAAGACAATAAGAGATTCCTATTTCAAATCTCCTACAACATTCATGGTCTCTTTCACAATTATATTTTGTACCTCATTACAATTACTTTACTTATAGCCATCGTTTCATGTAATGTGTTGTTTATGCTATGCAAAATGGATAAGACGCCAATGCGCACAGCTTCTCCTAGCAAGTGAATGAACCACTGTATTCTGGACACTGTAGTTTATTCTATGAACAAGGCACCTGGGAATGTTGGATATCACAGTAAATCATCAGGGCTCATCTTTCTTTTGTGATGTAGACTGCATGCCTAGCTCTTTCTGTTTTTGAGTTACATGCTGTTGAAGGCAGAAACCGATTTGCTGCGCATCACAGCACTGCAGCACTGAATGAGGGTATGCATAGGATAATTCTGTGTCTCTTTTTAGATGGTACTTCTTGTGTTAACTGAGTGATTGTGTAAAGTGAGTGGTTAGACCGTAGCTGTCCTCTCACTTGTAAAACTGAGTAGAAGGTGTCACGAATCAATTTGCTCAGCTTCTGTAATAATACAAAGGGTCCGCTTTTAATTGAATGCAGTCGGGCCACAGCCAAGAATTAGACATATGTAGATCCTAACCACTAGACCATCAGGGACGTTGCTGGGGAAGTCTGCATGGCTGGTTGCTAGGCCCTGTGCAATGACAGACAATGAATCATAATAAACTGCAGCATAATTAAATGAACTGCTCTTGTCCATTTTTAATTGTTCAAGCACTAGTAGTTCTCCCTTTTACTCTATGCCCGACCATGCCCCACTCAATTTGTTCGTAGGGATCTTATTTTCTTACTGCCCTCGAGAGGCTCTGTGATGCACTAGATAGCGCATTGGACTTCTAGTCAAGCACTGAGGGAGTGATTTTAAGGCTGTAACCGACTCCCACTAGTCAGTGCTTTTTTAAGCTAGCAGTGGGTGACTACAACATTGGTCTTTTAAAATCAAATCTCTTTTCAAGATTGTTTTTGTAAGACAAACTAAAGAAAAAAAAAAAAAAAAAGGTTCCACTCAGATCACTGGATTCAAAGTTCAGAGTGCAAACCATTACACCATGGAACCACTGATAGTTTTTTCATGTGGCAGGGGCCCTCTGCATATTTTGTTTTTTCTATGAAACTTTTCAAATACTTCATAATCGATGAAGCTATCTTATGCAGCAAGAGCTGAAACCACATCTGTTCATCTTCGGGGAAAGGTTTCTTGCTAATCATTGTTTAAACCTCTAGCCCGCTTTCAATATTGTGCTCCTTAGGACAGATGATGGCTTCTACACCCGCGCTGTGAACAAATAGTGAGTTTTTCCTCATTTTTGGTTTGATCACAGGCTATAGTGGACTAGGTGGCTGAGCGGTTAAGGCTATGCACTGTTAATATATTGTGCTTTGCATGTGTTGGCTTGAATCCCATCCTTGCTGCATTTTCTTTCTTTTTTTATTGTTTCTCATTCTCTTTTTAGAAAACATGTTTATGCTGTGACTCTAGGACAGTATGTGTTTGTGTTGGGGAATACAGTAACACAATGTGACACAAACACATACTAAACTTTGAGTTGCTGAAAAAAAAAATTGTAACAAAAGGCACTACTGGGATTTGAACCCAGAATCTCCTGCTTAATAAGGAGGCGTTTTAACTACCTAAGCCATGGCACCCTGCGTTAGACAACAAAACTTGTTCCAGAGACCTGTGAAATGAAACGTATCGGACATTGGCTACTGTTCTACCACAATGGAAAACTCAAATTAAGCGCGGGACATTTCTGAAATTAAACAGAAACACCTGAAAATACGCATTGTTATTAAACCATTTCCAACATCATATGAGAATCTGCATTGTATTTAAAATGACCGATTATACCCATGTGTTCAAGAAATATGACATTTGCTAGTTCACATGATCAAAACATATAATTAAATTCAGATTAGATCGAGATCTGAACTCGCTGGATTCAGAGTCCAAAGTGCTAACCATTAACTAGCACATCTTCAGCTACCAGGTGTAAAAATAAAATCCCAAATTGCTGAAAACCACTGGACAGCAAGGCGTTATCCTCGTCAAAATCTTACACATCTCCAGTTTGAATCCAAAATGCGACATTTCATTTCTAGTTTCATACTGGCAGCTGGCAGCAAGTCTGAAGAACTGAACTATCAGCACCGAACCATGCGCCACAAACACTGCTCACATTGAAATAATAAGACATGTTTATTGACAATAAATGTATATTTAGTAACAGTTTTAATAAAATTGGAACTGCTAATTTAAAATAATACACATTTGCTTATAAACTAAACACATTGCATCTTTATAAGTAAAAATACACTTTCAAATACAAATTCCTCCATTTAACCTTCATAAGGAAACGTTGGAAAACTGACTTTCCTGGTAACCTGGGATCCAACCGGACCCCAGCAATAAAACAACATGTAACTAACAAGTGGAGTAAAGGAATGAATGAAATTGTGTATATGAACACTTTAATTTGCTTTTCCTTTACTTATAGCCATCGTTTGGTGTAATGTGTTATTTTGCTATGCAGAATGGTTAAGACGTCCAATGCTCACAGCTTTCTCCTAGCAAGTGAAGGCACCGTTGTATTCTGGAAGAGGTAGTTTATTCTAGGAACATGGCACCTGGGCATGTTAGACATCAGGGGAAATCAACTGTCCTTTTCTTTCATTTGTTTTGTAGACTGCATGCCTAGCCCTTTCCGTTTTTGAGTTACAAGCATTTGAACGCACCTACCGATTTGCTGCATGTCACAGCACTGGAGCACTGAATGAGGGGCTGCATAGGATAATACTGTGTCTCTTTTTAGTCTGTACTTCTTGTTTTAACTGTGTGATTGTGTAGAGGGCGTGGTTAGACCATAGTTGTCCTCTCACTTGTAATGAGCAACTGTAAAATCATTTTTTGCACGCTGAGTACAAGGGGTCACGAATCAATGTGCACTCCTCTTTAATAATACAAAGGGTGTGCTTTTAATTGAATGCAGTCGAGACACAGTCAAGAATTAGATATGTAGATCTGATTAGCGAAGGGTAATAGAGTGGTTTTAATCGGACCAATAATGGGCAATAAAATAACTTCTCTGACAAGGATTCAAACCCCGGCCACGGCAGCGAGAGCACCGAATTCTATTCCAACAGGAAGAGCAATTCAGGTCCCAATGAGATTTGATCTCAGATCACTGGATTCAGAGACCAAAGTGCTAACCATTACAACATTTAACTGCTGGTGAGCACTTAGGATATGAATAGCTGTCACCTCTTCAGCTACTAGTTGTAAAATAAAATCCCCTCCCACTACTGACAACCCCTGGACCACAAGGCATTATCCCCGTTCTGATTGCACACAAACCTTAACATCATCCATATCTCCAGTTTGAATCCAAAATGCGACCTTCATTTCTTGGTTCATACTAGCAGCTGGCAGCAAGTCTGGAGAACTGCACTATCAGCATCCACCAAACGCCACAAACGCATATCACATTGAAATAATAGGACATGTTTATTGACAATATATGTATTACCCTTGTATATTTAGAAACAGTTTTAATAATATTGGTATTGTTAATTAAAAATAATAAATAATTGCTTAAAAACTAAACAATTTGCATCTTTATAAGGGAAAATACACTTTCATATGCAAATTCCTCCATTTAACCTTCATAAGGAAACGTCAGAAAACTGACTTTCCTGGTAACCTAGGCTCCAACCGGACCCCAGCAATAAAACAAAATATAACTAACAAGTGGAGTAAATGAATGAATGATATTGTGATATATGAACACTTTCATTTGATTTTCCTTTCCTTCTAGCCATTGTTTGGGATAATATGTTATTTACGCTATATAAAATGGATAAGTGTTACAGGTGTCTATTAGCACTGTAGTATTGATTTATTTTAATGTTGTTTGTGTATCTTTATTTTTTTTTCCCTTTATCACTGAGTTTATTTTCATGGAGCACCTTTATCTAGAATTGATAGTTTGTGTTTTGTATTTCATATTTATTTGCACTAATGGTTTATAATCACAGACTTTGATGCACACCCCCCTTGAATTGATTACTCTTTGGAATCGCATTCCGCACGAGGGGGTTAATTATTTTTAATTAGCTTTAGGGTTTTAAAAGACAGAAACCGCTCGTAGAGAGGGAAGGACAGCGAGGAGACGTGATGAGACGTATAAAGAACAGAGAAAACAAAACGAAAACAAACAAACAAATAACCAGACAACGATGAGTAGTTTGCTTGTGAAGTGGCTGCTATTGCCAGTTGGAGAGAGAGTTGCATGGAGCAGAGTCTGATTGAGCCACCCAGGAGAATCAAGCACCAGCTACTACAGTGAGAGAATCCCGGGTCGGATACTGACAGCGAATGGGATCTACTGTTCCAGGCGGGTTGAGCATTTAGAGGGGAAGAGGCGAGATACCTCCCCCCTTGCAATGATAAGTGTTCAACCTTTTCTTTTGTTTGAGAAATGATTGTTTGTTAATGTTCTGTTCTTTGACTCGGGTTACTTAGCCGAGGTTTGTATTTGCTTGTTTATAGAACACTACAGTCTGACGTCACCGCTGATCTACTGAAACTGCTGGAACCTATATGAGGCTGGATTGCTTTTGGGACGAGTGAAGAGCGCATTGGGATTGCTATTTTCCATGATTATGACTTTCAAATAGATAGTTGTCATTTCTGTTTTTCATCTTGTGGACCCTCCTTGTTGTAATAGCCCCTTTCACTTCATTCTAGCTGCTATTGGGATCTAGATATTGCCAAATATTGGATTATTATTGTTAATTATTATTGACCTTAGGTCTATTTTATATATTTGAATAATGCTGCATAGTATTTTTAAAGGTTTTTAGAATTCAATCAATAAAACCTTTTTTAAGTATTGTTTGGCTTTCTTTGTCTGCTGTTGCAAGGTGTTGCTACCCCAGTATCCCGAACATTATTTATTTTGAAGTTTCCTACCTGTGACATATTTGACGTAGTAGTCAGGATATTGGGTTCAGTGGCACTGTAGCAATGGAGGCACAGGAGGCAGATAATCAGTATAGACCGGTAATGATGATGGCTTTTAATATGGGGGCCCAATAGGGTTCAAAGTTTCAAGGCACTAATTCTACTATTAAATTAGGCGAGTGGAAAACTCAAATAGAAATGATATTACGTATGCAAGTACTAACAGCGGCCCAACAAATAGATTTTATATTGAGTTTACTGGAGGGGGAAGCCAGATATGAAATTTTGATTCTATCTGAGGCTAATAGAAGAACTAAAGTACAAATTTTTTGCAAAATTTGATCAATTATATGGCGATAAGACCCCCGCCTCTGCTTTGAAGGCCACTGAGAAGTTGCCTCGGGAGATGAAGGGAAAAGTATCCCCTGTTTCACAGGTTACAACAGCGAGATAAGAGAGGACTGCAGCAAGAGGATGTGTTGCCGAGGGACTAATTGGTGGCAGGTTTGAAAGATGATGCTCTGCGGTGGGACCACCGCATTCTGGATAAGGTAGCTTATTCTAGGACTTTTGATGCAGTCCGGGGAATGTTACTAGAAGAACATCCAGGCTGAAGAACCCAGTTGCTATGGAGTGGGTGATCTTTAGCCACCGCTTTGTAATTCTGAAGGACGGAGAATGTCTAGCCCTTTACGTTTTTTAGTTACAAGCAGTTGAACGCACCTACCGATTTGAAGGCACCACTGTCACAGCACTGAAGAACTGAATGATGGGCTGCATAGGATCATTCTGTGTCTCTTTTTCATAGCTACTTCTTGTGTTAACTGTATGATTGCTGTAGGATAATTCTGTGTCTCTTTTTAATAGCTATTTCTTGTGATAACTGTATGATTGTGTACAGGGTGTGCTTAGACCATAATTGTCTTCTCACTTGTAACCAGCAATTGTAAAATCCTTTCTTGCACACTGAGTAGAAGGGGTCTTGAATAAATGTGCACAGTCTATGTAATAATACAAAGGGTGTGATTTTAATTGAATGCAGTCGGGCCACAGCCAAGAAATAGACTTATGTACATCTGATTAGCGAAGGGCAAAAAAATGGTTTTAATCGTACCAATAATGGGCAATAAAGAAACTTCCCTGACCAGGAATTGAACATGGGCATTGGGTGTGAAATCATCTAATCCTAACAATTTGACCACCAGGGACATCAGTTGACATCCCACCCAGATTTGAAAAAGGAACGGCCCCCAGACTAATCTGGGGAATACAGACATTTCAGCAATACAACAGCCAATGAAATCGCGTGAAAGCACAAAGCAGGAAAAGCTCATTTGCATACAAACTCCAGATTTAGCTGCCAGTTAAATATTTAGCTAAATGTTAAATCTTGTTAAGTGATTTAAGATTTAGTTAAATATTTAGCTAAATGTTAAATTGTGTTAAGACATTTAAGATTTAGTTATATATTTTTGTAAATGTTAAATACATTTATATAATATATCCGAATGTACAACATTTAAAAAAATATATATAATTATATATATATATATATATATATATATATATATATATATATATATATACTATATATATATATATATATTATTTATTTATTTTCACAACATTTATAAATCTGGGGAAAAATACAGGATTTACGTTAAATCTGGGGAAAAAAGGGCAAGATCTTAGCTAAATCGGCTAAAAAAGACCTTAAAATATAAACGCTTTATTTTTACATGGCACCCCATACGTTGCTGTCAAGGTTGAACCGATGAAAATGGAACTGCCCCCAGGCCATGACCAATGACGGACCCTGATTCACACTAAACTGGCACATAACGAAATTAATCTTAGCTGTCCATTTTTAATAGTTCAACCACTTGATATATTTTCTCCCCTTCACATTCTGCCAAACCATGCAGTGCTCAGTTTGCTGGTGGGTATGTTGTTTACCTCATCGCCAAGCAGGCTCTTTGGCACAATAGATATTGCATTGGACTTCTTGTCAAGCCCTGTGGTGTGAATCAAAGGTTGTGGGTTTGAGTCCCCCCAGAGTCTTTGTTTTAGTCTAGCTGCAGGACTCTCAAACATCATACATTCAAAACCAGAGCCTGTGCATCAATTTTATTTCTCTAGGACAAGTCTAAAGACAAACAGTAGGTTCACCGACACTTGATCTCGGATCAGTGGATTGAAAATCCAGAGTTCTAACCGTTACACCATGGAACCTCCCATGTTGGTACACCATGCAGGGACCCTGTGAATATTTTGCTTTTCTGGAAAGGGTTTCTAATATTTCATAATCGCTTGAACTGTCTGCTGTAGCAATATCTGCAACCACAGCTGATGCTGCAGTTTTCGCGCTATTGTATAAACCACATGTGCACTGTCATATAATCGCCCACCTCAGGACAAGTTTGATGGCTGATACACCCGCACTGCGAACAAATCATCCAGTTTGAACTTTGTGCAGGAGGTGGTTGAGTGGTTAAGGCAGTGGCCTGCTAATCCATTGTGCTCTGCATGCATTGATTCGAATCGCATCATTGTTGCAACTGTAAATGCCTTTTTGCGAGTTCTCTTATATTTTCATAAACGTGTTTGTCTGCGAGTACAAGATTATAATTGGCTGTGTTTCGGATATCCCCCTCCAGTAGCAACATGTGACACAAAGGCACCTTAAACGTCAATGTTACATGTGCTTAATAATAATAATAATAACAATATGCACTGCTGGGATTCAAAGCAAGGATCTCCTGTTTACTAGGCAGGCACTTTAACCATCTAAGCCACGGCGCCATGCAGAGTGCAAGTCAGTTTGTGCCATGAGGCTCTGAGAAAACTACTGCTCCTATTACAACACACCATTACAAAATTAAGTGGGAGCAAGTTTTGGCATGAAACAAACATCTTTACAAACTTTCAAATACACATCTAGTCTGTATGAAACAATTTCCGGACTTTGACATTGGAATTGGATTTTATTTTATCTGACTGATTGAAATTTGAAATCTGGTAGTTCATGATATACAGAAAATAGAAAAACCTAGGTCCCACCGAAGATTTAAACTCAGATCGCTGGATTAAACCATTTTGCCAGAGTACTAACTATTACACCATGGAACCATAGTAAAGACCTCTCTGGTGGATAGGATTGTCAGCTGTCAAATGTGCCACGCTGACTTCTCCTGGGTGTTTTCTCTATTTTACTCCCATCTGATTGCAGACAGTCTCTGTTCAACAGCATGCATTTCTAAAGTTTAAATTCAGCTTTAGTCTTTACTTTTTTTTTCTTAAAAAATACTTGGAAATGAGACCATGTTGTGGTCTGGAGTTTGAACAATGAATTCTCTGACCTCTGTTTTAGTTATTCTGTCTTCGTTATTTAAAAGACTAAATCAAGGCATGCCTTTGAAAATATATGCCTTCACAAATTTGTTAGGAAGCAAACATTTGTCATTTATATTAATTATAAATATTTGTAAAGAACCCAACTACGTTGCAATTTTATAAGGGGGAAATGAATACCCCAATACTGCGCTACGATCCCATGACTTTCACACAGGGCATCAATGGCATTGTTAAACACATTGCATTTTACTACAACAGTCGCAAAAGAACACACTCTCCTATTATTATGCCTTTTCTTGCTTTCAAATTCGACAAAGTCTGCAATTATAGTTGAATAATCAGTTTTTTGGTTTTAAAATATGGGTCAAGACTGTTTCTTATGTATAGCGCTACAATATCCTTTTTTTTCTGTTTTTTTTTGTCTTTCCTATACAGTGTTATTTCCTAATTGCTTATATTCGTCCCCATACTCTCATGGCAACCAAGTTTCCCACAAACCTTGCTTTTGTGACCAGGACAGTGATATTTTGAAAGTAGCTTCAAGTTCAGTGCTGAGTAAACTTGGACTTTATAGTTCTAGAAAATTTTTGTTTCTGATACTTCTAGCATTTAACTGAGTACATTTGGAGTAACTTTAGAACTTTCTAGAACTTTCCAGTAATATTGATAGTAGTATAAATACTGGGGCCTTAAGCCCACCAGTTCAGTTTAGTTCCAGCTGCCTAAGTGGATACATATCTGCATTTTTCTGAGATGGCATCAAGAGGCTGCAAGCATCCGGCAGTGCATTTTGCTATGTCTGCGGTCAATTTATCAAGACAAGAGTGAAAAAGTACTCCGTGGAAGCTTCCCGTGTGCATATCTTCGGCATTGCCTGATCGGGGATCAAGACAAACCCTGGGCACCTGCATTTCACCTGCAAGCATGCAAAAAAAACTCTGGAAGTTAAGATGGACAATAGTTGCTCTGAATTTTATGTTTTAATTTTTTTAAAATTGTAAAAGGCTTTTATTTTAAAATGTTTTACATTTTTTAATGTTATTGAAAAAATATATGATGAAAAAGGTTGAGAGAATCTCTTCTCCAGCTTTGTTTTGGGTGAGAATCTCTTACACATTGTCATGAAATAAATGATTTTTGTAGGATGGTACAGAGGGGAAAAGAGAGCCATGAAGTTCGCTATCCCAAGAATTTGACGAGTTCCCACTGACCACTCAAGCAACTGCTACTTCTGCATGGTGGACCCTTCCAAACGTCGGACTGGCAAGAATGCACCTGCTATCACGTATCCGGACCTTCCTTCATCCATCGCCCCGGTGCCACACTGCCATGAGCTCCTAATATTTCACTCCGCCGGAGCTAGAGAGCAGCAAGTCTGCAGACCACAGCTGCTGCTGCAGGTTTCGTGCTATTGTTTAAACCAAAATGCGCACTTTCATATAATCGCGCTGAGGAGTTTGACCCATACTACCCCAACCGAAAAAGACATCAAGTTTGAACTTGATACAGATCGAGGTCTCACCAAGTCCAATAAGGGATTGACGTCTAGAATCCATTGTGCTGGACACTTGTTGGATAAACAGTCGCATCAGAGGAAGCGTCACCAACCTTTTTTTCTTGCATTTTACTACAGCTCGCAAAAGAACGCATTCGGCAAAATTAACCTTTTTCTTGCTTTTTGCGACAAAGTGACCATTATAGTTCGAGGCAATCGTGTTTGGTCAATCAAAGAGTGCTGCTCCAAATAATAATTGGCAAGTACCCATCTATTCCCCTGTAGATGTACTTGAGCACCTCAAAGAGGATTACAACAGCCTCAAGACCTTGTTTCTGGTTTTTTGCCTTGAAGTATGATGAGTATGGCTGAGGAGGTCATAGGAGACTTCAAAATGGTGGCATTCCTGATGGGTCTCCAAGGCGGTAAAACCAAGTTTCCCTCTATCTTTGCCTTTGGGACAGCAGGGACATAAAGGCTTGCACTACCACAGGCAAGACTGGCCACAGCGGACTGAGTTCTCTGTGCTATTGAATAACGTCAAGTGGCACTGCCATATAATGGCCCACCTTAGGACAGGTTTGACTGCTGCCACCCGCACTGCAAACAAATCATCCCTTTTGAAATAATTTACAGGCTCTAGGTGGTCGGCAGCCTTAAGGCCTTCAAGACTGCTTAATCCATTGTGCTCTGCACGCAAAGGTTCAAATCCCATGTCTTCGTCGGACCAACTTTAAATGAAGATTTTGGAGTGCAATGATCTTTTCACAAAGAAGCTCACTAGTAAAGACGTAATTGGCTTGGAACGAACTGTCGCAGTGGTTCGGGGGATTTTATGGGCAATCACAAGATTGAAATATGAAATCTGGTAGTTCACTTGATTAAAACTAAAACACAATGGGCTGTAGGATCCCTCAAATTAAATATCCTTGACTGCTAACCATTACACAATGGAACCGCAGTAACAGAGGTAAACGGCTGGCAAGTCTGGAGCTTCAACTGAGCTATCATTACCCAACCTCACTCCAAGAACACTAGTCACGAGAAAATAATAAGAAAAATATTATTTGAAAATGAATGTATTGCATATTTTTATTTAATTAACAGCGGTATATATGTATTGCATATTTTTATTTAATAAAGTTATATATTAAATATAAACATTTGTAAACAAACCAACTACGTTGCAATCTTTATAAGGGAAAATGAATACTAGTAATACTGCGCTACGATACCATGGCTTTCAAACACTGCATCAAAGGCATTATTATTCACTTTGCATTTTACTACAGCAGTCGCAAAAGAACGCATTCGGACAGAAATACACCATTCTTGCTTTCGAAGCGACAAAGTCTGCAATTATAGTTGACTATTCAGTTTTTGGTCGGCAAATATAGTGCAGATGCAAGTAAATAATTGGTCAGGATACAGATCCAGCGCATTCCCCTTGTAGAAGTAGTTGAGCCTTGTCAGAGGTGAAGACGATACATGGCTCAAAACGCATTTGTTTCCAAGTTTTTTAATACTAACTGAGCCAACAGGGCACCCTTGCTGCTTTGGGCCCTATGCAATTGCATGGGAGCGTGTGCCTAAAACCACTACTGTCTATATCAGGGCTTCTCAAACTCGGTCCTCGAGACCCCCTGTGGCTTCCTGTTTTCATTCCGACAGAGCCCTCAGTTACTTAAAAATTGCAACGTAACTAGCTTCTTCACAAATGTTTATATTTAATATAAACAGTACCGCTGTTAATTAAATACAAATATGCAATACATATATTTTCAAATAATATTTTTCTTATTATTTCAACGTGACAAGTGTTCTATGGAGTGAGGTTGGGTAATGATAGTTCAGTTCGCCAGACCTGCCAGCAGTTTTCAGTATACCTAAGAAATAAAAACGTAGCATTTTCAATTCAACTGTAGAAATGCATGCTGTTGAACGGTTGTCTGCAATCAGATGGGCTTGCTGCCTTCCGGTCCCAGGGGTGTCAGCGTAGGGCATTTGATAGTTGACAACCCATCCACCTGCCACATCTTCACTGCGTTTCCATGATGTAATGATTAGGACTCTGGACTCTAAATCCAGCAATCCGAGTTCAGTGGCCCCGGAACAATTTTTAAAGTGGGGGTGCTGAAAACCATTGAACAACATTTTAACCCTTGTATATAATGGAAGCCATGCAAAGCCAGCACCCCTTGTTCCAGCGCCCTTGTCCGAGTTCAGGTCTCGGTGGGACCTGCGTTTTACTGTTTTCTTTAAATAAAGTGAACTACCAGATTTCATATTTCAATCGGTCAGGTGAAATAAAATGCAGTTCCGATGTCAAAGGTCGGAAATTGTTTCATGAAGACTAATGCGTATTTCAATGTTTGTTTCATTTGCAAAACTTTCCCTCACTTAATTTTGGAATGGTGCGTTGTAATAGGGCAGTAGTAAAGCCGTGGTCCTTATCCGTTCCTTTTCAGAGGCCTCTGGCACAGACTGACTTGCCTGCTGCGTGCTCAGGATTTGTTCACAGTGCGGGTGTTGAAGCCGTCAAACCTGTCCTAAGGTGCGCGATTATCTGCCAGTGCGCATGTGGTTTAAACAATAGCACAAAACCTGCAGCATCAGTTGTGGTTTCACCACTTGCTACATCGGATAGCTCAAGCGATTATAAAATATTAGAAACCCTTTCCACAAAAGCAAAATGTTCAGAGGCTCCCTGCATGGTGTACCAATATGGGAGGTTCCATGGTGTAACGGTTAGAACTCTGGATTTTCAATCCAGTGATCCGAGATCAAGTGTCGGTGAAGCTACTGTTTGTCTTTAGATTTGTCCTAGAGAAATAACATGATGCACAACTCGGTCCTGGGGGGCCGGTGT
>NW_024473498.1:0-14276 GCF_017654505.1 Polyodon spathula | reverse complement strand
CCCTGCAGGTTTTTATTCCAAGTGCACTCTAAAGTACTTTATTGGACCTTATTAGAAGTTGAATTGGTCCAATTAACCAATTTAGGGTATGGTTAGAACAAAAACCAGGAAGGACACTGGCCCTCCATGGACGGAGTTGTGCACCACTCATACACAGGCTCTCGTTTTGAATGTATTATGCTTGCGAGTCCTACAGCTAGCCTAAAACAACGACTCTGGTGGGACTCGAACCCACAACCTTTGAATAACACCTCACTGCTTAACTAGAAGTCCAACGCGCTATCCATTGCGCCACAGAGCCTGCTAGGTAGGGAAAAAGGAACAATATACGCACCAACAAACTCAGCACGGCATGGTTTGGCAGAATTGGAAGAGAAATTTTCCACTGCTTGACCTATTAAAAATGGACCGCTCCGATTAATTTCGTTATCTGCCAGTTTAATATGATTCAGGGTCCATCATTGCTCAGGGGCTTGTGGCAGTTCCGTTTTCGTCGGTTCAACCTTGACAGCAACGTAAATCTCTTCTCAAGATTTAACATTTAACTAAATAATTTATAAATCTAGTTAAAAATTTCTTATCAAAAAATAACTAAATCTTTAGTCTTCAAGATTTAACATTTAACTAAATATTTAACTAAATCAAAAATCTCTTATCAAGATTTAACATTTAGCTAAATGTTTAACTGGCCAGCAAAATCTGGAGTTTGTATTTTTTTAAGGAAATGAACTCCGCCCGTTTCGCGGCAGTTCCGTTTTCGTCGGTTCAACCTTGACAGCTTGTTCATATTTCAATGGGTCAGATGAAATAAAATGCAGTTCGAATGTCAAAGGTTGGAAATTGTTTGATAAAGACTAATGCTTATTTGAATGTTTGTTTCATTTGCAAAACTTTTCCCCACTTAATTTTGGAATGGTGCGTTGTAAAAAATAGCCATCAACTAATGGGCACTGTGTACCAAAGCAGTCGAGAGGGAGACCATGCGGCAGTAGGACAGGATCTGTCTACATGTGAAAAATTCATGGAACAGCGCCTCAGCGTCTGGTTTGAAAGACATATGTCCTAACACTGTTCTATGAACAGAGGGTCTTTTACAGTACGATGTCGTACCGCGATACTCTTACCACATGGGTAAGACTGGAGAGTATACTCAAAGAGTACACCAGTCTAATCCAGACTAGCACTAAGTGATCTCTTGCACTGGTGTAATAGAATCCAAGACCAAAGACCAAAAAAGTGGAGCAGAGGAATCAAGCCCATTCAGTATGTAGAACCTCATGAAAGTGTGTGGCATAGCTCATTTAGCCACAGCACATATTTCAGACACTGGGACACCTCGAAAGTGGGCCCAGGACGTCGCCATAACCCTGGTAGAATGTGCCTTCAATTGCCCTGGAGGGGAAAGGCCAGCAGATTCATAAACCAGAGCAATGGAGTCCAATTTCCAATGGGACAGGCGCTGTTTAGACAATGCTTGATCTAGCGTCCTAGAACCATTATACACAAACAACTGTGTTGTGTCAAAAATGCCGAGTTTGGCCGAATGGAGACTCTAGACCCTTCACCAGAGAAGCGAGTGCAAGAAGGGTGCACTGAAAGTGCATGCAGTTCACTCACACGTTTTGCTGAAGTAACAGCCAGCAAAAATGCATGAGCTTCAGATCCACCATGTGGAGTGGCTCAAATGGGGCTTTTGTAAGGGCTTCCAGCACAACATCAAGGCACCACAAGGGGAGGCTAGATGTCCTGGGAGGATGCAGCTTCCTCGCACCCTTAAGAAATTGCTACACCAGGAAATGGTTTCCTGGCAATAACCCATCTATGAGTGTGTGACAAGCAGACATGGCTGCCAGGTACACGTTCAATGTGGAAGGGGACCTATCATAATCTAATACTTTCTGGAGAAACTGTAAGATAACTGCCATGGAGCAAGTAACTTGGTCCTGGCCCTGGGCCAGACACCAGTCCTGAAATAGCTGCCACTTATACGTGTATTTTGATCTGGTAGAGGGAGTTCTCGCACTCTGAATAGTGGCAATAACTACCAATGACAGCGCTAGAGCTGACATGTATTCCCGTTCAGGGGCCAGACCCATATCTGCATCAGCTGTGGGTTCGGGTGCCATAGATCGCCCTGGGCCTGAGAGAGGAGATCTGCCTGCAGGGGAATCTGCCTCGGCTGGCCATGCAGTAGTTGCACCAGGGTCGAAAACCAGATCTTTCGGGCTAACCGAGGAGCTACCAGAAGCACTGTAGCTTTCTCTACCCTGACCTTCTCTAGGAAGGCGGGGAGCAGTGGTATCGGTGGGAAGGCATATAGGAGACAAGCCGGCAACTCGTGGGCTAGGGCGTAGACTCCTAAGGGACTGTTGAGGTCTCTCATCGAGAACCAAAGATTGCAGTGCATAGACTCCCGCGAGTCGAACAGATCTATGTCTGCTCTGCAAAACCACTCCCAGATTCATTCCACCGTCCAGGGGTGGAGACGCCATTCTGAGGCCATGGGACCTCCTCTGGAGAGGATATCCATGGTGTGGTTGAGTCAGCCCTGTAAGTGGACTGCTTGAAGAGAAGCCAGCCATGCAGTGAAGGCTTGGAGATCTCAGTCCGCCCTGATGGTTGATATATGCCATGACCCTGGTGTTGTTTGAACGCACCAGCACGTGTTTTTTCCACGCCCCTGGAAGAAAGTGTGGCAGGGCGAGCTCTACTGCCCTGAGTTCCAGGGCACTGATGTGGGCTGAGGCCCAAGGCCCCATCCACACTCCCCGAGTCCCCACACGGTTCCAGACTGTGCCCCAGCCGTGGTTGGAGGCGTCTGTGGTGAGTACTTCCCTCCGGAAGATGGGAACCATGGTTGTTCCCTGATGAAGGTTGGAGGGGATCCTCCACCAACGCAGGGTTCTCCAGCAGTACTAAGATATCACCAGCATGCAATGTCTGTCTCGTTGCAGGTGAAGCGCAAACAAGTTGAACCAGGCCTGGAAAGGAGCCTCCCACTGTGGCCTGCCTGATAGAGGTAGCTGGGTCTGAGACGGTCAGTTTGGACGTGGACAAGGACAGCTCATCTAGACTTGATGGTCTAGGCAGAGGTGATGGGGAACGAGTCTGTGGAGGCTGGAGCTGCCCGGTCGTAGGGGGCAGCCTACCCTGAGATTTCAATAGGGTCTCCAGCATGGTCTGCTGAGCCCTTATAGTCTCTGGCAGCTCCACGAAGCGCCAATCTGCCAAGCATGGGCTCCTTCGAGGCGACTGTGATGGTGAACGTCTGCATGGAGAAGGAGAGCTGTGCTTGAGCGGCGACCATCTGTCCCTTGGGGAAGGGGAGTGGTGCCTGCGCGGCGATCTCTTGTCACCTGGTGAGCGTCCCCTCGAGTGGTACTGCCTTGGCGGTGACCATCTCGCCTCCCTTGAGAGGTGTCTGCGCCTCTGTACCGGTGGTGGGGTAGGGGAGGGTGACCGAGATCAGCGTGAGAGTTCCCTGGTCACTGTAGCAAGGGGGGTCCTCTGCGGGGGCTCTTGGACCACTGATCTCATTTTCCCCTGATTGGAGGAGAGATATTCTGCTGGGGATAGGGCTGCTCTGTTTTACTTAGTTCTCCTCGAGAAATTCTGACATGGAGAGCAGTCCAGCTCACCTGCCAGTGCCTTGGCCGCGTGTTCTGCCCCTAGGCACCTGGCGCAGGATCAATGTTCGTCCTGCCTGGGCAGCTTAGCTGAGCACTGGTCACACTGGTGGAAGCCAGCTGAAGACCCAGTCAACAGCACTGACATGTTTGCAGTTGTTGTTTTTTTTTTTGTTTTGTTTTTTTTTTTTAAACTGCTGTGCTTAATGAGCAGACAGCAGATGAGTTTTTTTTTTTTTTTAAATGATTCACCGTTGCCAAATCAGTCAGTGCCGGGATCAGCTTCGAGACGCACGCTGTCAGCGCCGAGGTCGACGTCTAGATGCATGTGGTCAGTGCTGTGAGATCGGTGCTGAGTCAATAGGCGCCGATGTCAATGCCGACGTGTAGCGCGATCGGAGCCGGGCTGTAGATGGCCTCGTAGCTATTCCCAGGTGCCGAATCAATCGGAGCCGGAAACGGTGTCAAGAAAAGTGCTGTCGATGCCGAGACAGTCAATGCCGAGTTCCAAGGTCAATGCCAATGATAGGCACAGTTGGGGCTGAGCTGTAGGCAGCGCCGAAGATGTTTACACCGGTGCCAAGTCAATCTAAACCTCGCGATCGGCGGGAAAAACCGCGGTCGATGCTGGGTATGCAGCCGATTCAATCTGCGTGGTCGCCGAGGGCAAGTGCAGCCATGCTAGGAAAGCCTGAGAATTGAGAGGGGTGCTGGCCCCAGCTAGGGTCTCCTTACAGCACCACAACAGTTCTCACACGTTGTAACAACTACACAAGGCCTTGTGTAGTGAAAAGAGCAATGGCCACTTGCTGTTTTCTTCAGAGGGGTCGAAACCAGCTCTAGTCAGAAAACTGACGCGAGAATACAGCAAGGGCACTTTTAGATACGCTTGAGTGCGATTTTACCGTGAATTAATCTTTAATTTGTGATTAAATCCAACAAATTAGCCAAATTCGGTACATAAAAGCAAAAGCAATGTACGACCTGACTCAGAAATATGAGAGAGAAAATGGCGATGTGCTACTGTGAGGACTTTCTTCTTCAACGGGAGGTGGGCGGGACTTCCCCCTCACAGCAGGGCCCTGATAGGGCAGCTTTTGTATATTTGCTCAAAGACTGATGGTCAGAGAGGCTCTTCTCGTTCGGTAATGGTTGTCATTCGAATTGAAAGGGAACTGTAGAGAGGGGAAATGTCTTGACCTGGAACCGCAAGTTGTTGATAAAGCAGTGGTATTAGTCATATTGTTTTGTTTCTTTTTTTGTTTTGTTTTTTTGTTTTTTTGCCTGTATAAATTGCTGTAGGTTTTTGTTCTCTCGAAGAGGAAATATGAACTGATGATTCGAGTGACTGGACTGCTGTTGCTGCTGCGTTAGTGTTGGAGTTTGAGGGCATCCAGGCGAACCAGACCGGCAAGCTTCAAGCGGGTTTGATTCTGAAAAACTACTATGACTATTGCTGGGTTTTTTGTTTGGGAAACTGACCATGTGCATTTAATCCTTTACCATGTGCAGTTAATCCTTTACCATGTGCAGTTAATCCTGGACCATGTGCAGTTAATCCTGGACCATGTGCAGTTAATCCTGGACCATGTGCAGTTAATCCTTTACCATGTGCAGTTAATCCTGGACCATGTGCAGTTAATCCTGGACCATGTGCAGTTAATCCTTTACCATGTGCAGTTAATCCTTTACCATGTGCAGTTAATCCTTTACCATGTGCAGTTAATCCTGGACCATGTGCAGTTAATCCTGGACCGTGTGCAGTTAATCCTGGACTGTGTGCAGTTAATTCTGGACCATGTGCAGTTAATCCTGGACCATGTGCAGTTAATCCTTTACCATGTGCAGTTAATTCTGGACCATGTGCAGTTAATCCTGGACTATGTGAAGTTAATCCTGGATGGTGTGCTGCTATCTTGGACAGTGTGGAGATTTATCTGGAAGGCTACTGCGGTGTCCCGGGTTGCGGGAGTTTGTTTTGGCCGAAATAAGGACAGATTCTGGTGTAGTTCGGGACTTTTTTTTTTTGGCAGAAGAAATAATTAAACCTAGTCCTCGACGCTTGGAAAAGGCTCTTTATTTTGTTCATTCTTTCTCTATTTTTTCTGTTATGTGATTTTGGGGAAGAAAGCTCAAGGAACTCTAACTCATCTTGAAGCCATAGATATTTGTCTTGTTAGGTTTTTTTTTTTTTTTTTACCGGGCCCTTGACCTGTTAGTTGTTCTAATGTAGGATAACTTAGGTAGCTGTAGTTAGGTACACTTTAAATGAGTTATGAACCATATAGCATAATGGATGTGTTTTTTCTTTCTTTTTAAGGGTTTGCTAATATGCTTTCCAAAGTGTGCAATATTTATTTATGTGCAAATTGATTAACAAATGTGCTTATTAATTGAAGGTGCTGCTATTAATCCTGTGCAATATGCATTCCAAAGTGTGCAATATTTATTTAAATGTTTGCCAATTGAATATTTGATTTGCTTATTAATTGGGTGCAAGATTTATTGGAAAGTGTGCTTATTAATTGAAGGTGCTGCTATTAGTCATGTGCAAAATATATTTAAATGTGTGCAAATTGAACATTTGAACTTATGAATTGAATGTTTAGTTGGGTGCAAGTTAATTGAAGGTGCTGCAATTTATTGTTTGCAATATATATTTAACTACTACCTCTGAACAAGCGTTAATGTTTCCTGAATGTGCAATCTTTACTTGTGCAATAACTGGCACTCTTACTAATGGTGTGAAATGTCTATTTAAATACTAAGCAAATATGGAATGGGCTCTTGTTAATTTGTGTAATGCTATCCTTTATTGTTGTTTAAACCCCTGAGCTATTTTTCCTAATAGAAAAACGAATAAATGCTCAATTTATTTTTCCCTGGATATATAGGGTGTAGTTGAATTTTCCAGTATGTCCTAGTAGCAAGTTGGTAATCAATGAAAATGGTAAAATTGTAGATTTACCTGGCACCCCAGATCGCCAAGCGTTACAGACTTCCAAAGTACACGTTTTGAGCTAAATGTTTGAGACAGTTCAAGCGCTGCACTTTCAGTTAGCTGGTAGCAGTGTTTACCTATTTCCTGGATGTTTGCCTTTTTGTCTTACTCTGGAAAAATTAAATAAAAACTAAGCAAAACCATTTGTTGAGAACTGCATTTCAGAGAAAACGTAACAGTTTTTGAGTTCTATTACGGTGTTTCTGAGCTGTTGAATGTTTTTCATTATATACAGGTTTACTGTATGGCTTGACAAAAAGAATGTGTATTTCGAGGAAATAACAACATATTACAGTGCCTTTTTCTAACATGATGAAAAAATACAGAAAGCATCGCCCCTGGGTGGGCTTGAACCACCAGCCTTTTGGTTAATAGCCGAACATGTTAACCTACTGGGCAACAGAGACCAAACTGCTAGATTTCTAAAGCATACGGGAGTGATTAGCAAGTCGAGATGCTGCAGAGCATGATCGAGAGAGCAGAACAGCCAAACCTTGACCACAACTAAGAAGAAAGCAACACGGGGAAGGAAGGTCTATGTAATCCATTGCGGCAACACAACATATGTCGTTTTGTTAGATAACACCCTGGGAGCCCAACAGGGCAGTATATGTAAATAGCTGCAATGGAAACCAAGTATTTATGATTCAAGTGGCTTTTAAGCAAACATTTGATATACTTTACACTGCAAAGGAGGAAGGCAGACAATGCTAATAGGCAACTGGCTCGTACTTTTAATTAATACGAGAAACTTGAACCCAATGAAGCTTTTAACCATCTGCAGTCTGGAATGAATTTGTAATGTTATTGTAACACCGCACTGGACTACAGCAATTGCATTATATGAAACTGCTCCTGTTTATTTGTCACCGGCACAGCTACCAGTGCCACTCAGAGTTGGAGGGAGACGGTCAGCCACTTGTACCTAAGCCAATACTTTCAGAAATCTTTTTTGTAGTGCTTTTGTAGTGAAATGTGTTTCTAAAGTGTTTGGACTTGCTGTCCACGAGGAAGAGTTGCAGTGTTTCTGAGCGTGAAGGGGACAGTGAGTGTTGTTTTCAGTGAACTGCTCGCTATTATTGATGCCCATTCCAGTCTTCCTTAGGGGGCGGGAGGAAGGGGACACGTTCTGAGTGGGTGTCTTATCAAGAGGTACAAAAGAAGAAATACAGCAGCAAAGCACTGCAGCTTTTTCAGTGATTAATTAAAACTATCAAATTGACTGTAAACATGGAACACATTAATTGCTTTTGGATTGATACCAGTAGGCTTACATAACAGCTATTGTGTATAGATGTTACAGGGTAACTAGTCAACCATTAAATGTATATTTGTGTGGTTTTTTTTTTTTTTTTTTTTTTTTTTTTAACTTTGAAACAACCTTTTTTCTATTATACCGCGCTTTGGGATGTAGTAAATGTAGTTTTTGTTTTTTGTTTGTTTGTTTTTTGTTTTTTTTACCTTATTTGTATTTTCTATATTGTGCTTTCTGTTGTGCCTTGCCCTTCCCCACGAGGAAATGACAGCTGGTGCCAGTTTACGCTGAGGAGAAAGTCAATGAATGATGCAGCTGTCAACTTCCATGAGTTTAAAAGAGACAGAGGAGAGAGCGAACGAGCATGGGAGAGTGAAGAAGAAGAGAGAAAGAAGCGCGGAAAAAGAAGCAAAGACTGGAGAGCGTAAAACAGGGGAAACGCTAGATAAGACTGAAAGCAAGAGCAGAGAAAGACTGAAGGAGACGAGAGAAAAAATACCAAGGGCAAATCAGAGCAAGAACGAAACACTGCCACAGGGAAACGAGATTGAGAGCTACAGAGAAAACAGCGAAGAAGCCAGAGAAAGGAATCATAGTTACTATTACAGCGGGGATGCTAAGTATCCGTTTAATTTATACACAGGCTTTGCGTGTAACAAGAGCTGTTTTCTTGAGCTTGTTGTGTATTAGATTTGCGTTGTATTTAAGATATTTGCAAGCGTTATTACTGGGAGGGATAATCGGAGGTTTATTTTTTGATTTTTGTTATCAATGCTTGTTTTATTTAGTTAAATGTTTTCCTTTTTGAATGATGAAATTGTACTATAGCTTGCACTTGATTGACTTTGTGTTTACACCGGTGAATTTGGTTAAGGCTGCACTTTTTTTTACTTTGTTTTATTTTTGATTAAAATATGTTGTATTTACTGTAATAACCAGTTGCTTGTATTATAAATTAATTCCCTTTGTGGTAGGGAATCCCGAGTCAACGACCTGACGAAGACGTGTTGTAGCTTGCTTGGATGCATTACAAGCATAAACTGTCTCCGATCCATGTAGACAATCTACAGTATTGTCATTTCTAATTTTATATATAATCTTGTTATATAACTAATCTTGTTTTATTAGTGCTGTGTTAATTGTATAGGCCTTTTTTTAGTTGTATTTTATAAGTTTTAATTCTATGTATAATTTGGGATGTATAGGGAAGGCGATAGTATAAATAGTGCCGACAGGTATTGGGTTCAGCTAGTTAAGGGCGCGTACGGGGGAGGGGTAATTGATTAACAAAGTTTACAAACAAGAGGAGGCCATTCGGCCCATCTTGCTCGTTTGGTTGTTAGTAGCTTATTGATCCCAAAATCTCATCAAGCAGCTTCTTGAAGGATCCCAGGGTGTCAGCTTCAACAACATTACTGGGGAGTTGATTCCAGACCCTCACAATTCTCTGTGTAAAAAAGTGCCTCCTATTTTCTGTTCTGAATGCCCCTTTGTCTAATCTCCATTTGTGACCCCTGGTCCTTGTTTCTTTTTTTCAGGTTGAAAAAGTCCCTTGGGCTGTCAATACCTTTTAGAATTTTGAATGCTTGAATTAGGTCTTTGTTCAAGACTGAACAGATTCAATTCTTTTAGCCTGTCTGCATATGACATGCTTTTTAAACCCTGAATAATTCTGGGCTCTCTTCTTTGCACTCTTTCTAGAGCAGCAATATCCTTTTTGTACCGAGGTGACCAGAACTGAACACAATATTCAAGATAAGTTCTTACTAATGCATTGTACAGTTTTAACATTATACTTTCCTTGATTTAGATTCAACACTTTCACAATGTATCCGAGCATCTTGTTAGCCTTTTTTATAGCTTCCCCACATTGTCTAGATGAAGACTTTTTTTCTGAGTCAACAAAAACTCCTAGGTCTTTTTCATAGATTCCTTCTCCAATTTCAGTATCTCCCATATAATTTTATAATGCACTTTTTTATTGCCTGCGTGCAGTACCTTACACCGTTCTCTCTTAAATGCCATTTGCAATATACTCCACTGGTTACAACACTCCATTCTGAGGTTTCTCCTTTAATCAGTACTTTCTGTTTTCTACATGGTAACCACTCCCTAATTCATGTAGATGTGTTTCCTTGAATCCATACTGCGTTCAGTTTGAGAATTAATCTTTTATGCAGGACTTTGTCAAAAGCTTTCTGGAAATCTAAATAAACAATAACATATGTTTTTCAATTATCCATTATCTATGTTGCATCCTCCAAAAAGTCAAGCAAGTTAGTTGGAGATGATCTCCCTTTCCTAAAACCATGTTGACTGTCTCCCAGGACCCTCTTACCGTATAGGTAATTTTCCATTTTGGATCATATTATAGTTTCCATAAGTTTGCATATAATAGAAGTCAGGCTTACTGGTCTGTAGTTACCTGGTTCAGTTTTGTTTCCCTTTTTGTGGATCGGTATTACGTTTGCAATTTTCCAGTCTGTCAGTACAACCCCTGTGTCAAGAGACTGTTGCGTAATCTTAGTTAGTGGTTTGTAAATTACTTCTTTCATTTCTTTGAGTACTATTTGGAGGATCTCATCTGCCACAGGGGATTTGTTTATTTTAAGAGCTCCTAGTCCCTTTAACACTTCTGCCTCAGTTATGCTAAAATTATTTAAAACTGGATAGGAACTGGTTGACATGTGGGGCATGTTGTCAGTATTTTCCTTTGTAGGAACTTGTTAAAAATAATAATTTAATATATTTGCTGTTTTTTTTTTCCTTCATCTATGATTTTGCCATTTGTATCCCTTAGACATTTAACCTTCTCTTTGAATGTTCTCTTGCTCTTGTAATATTTTAGAATTGGTTTTAACCCCCTTAGTAATGTTCATTTCTATTTCTCTTGGCCTTTCTAACTTCCTTTTTGACTTGCGCTGACTTTTAATATTCAATCAGAGTTGCATTGACAACGGCCCATGCACAATATAACTGCCCTTTTCTGGTCTGGGTGGCTGTTTATCTGGGAGATTAAATACATACAATGAAAAATATAAGTCTTGCTGTGTTTCCACTTGGTTTTGAACCAGGGACGTCTCGTGTGTAAGGTGACCGTGATAACCACTACTATGGAAACATGCTGCCTACTGAGGGCTTCGTGGATTGCCCTCTAAGCATACAGTGTTGAGCATTGCGTTTTAGACCCTGCAGCACAAAACAGTCTTCAGTTAAAGCCTAGCTGAATGTAAGATGACATCCATGAACATTTCCATAGTGTAGTAGGTTTCACTTTAAGGGTTTTTCAGTGAGTTGCCACAACTCTTTCCATATATTAATAAAGAGAAATGTCCAATAAAATTGCCGTACCCAGTCAATTGAACACAAAAATAAACTCTCCTCTCTCCTATCCCTCTCCCCCCTCATTGTATCTTCATGAACAAAAAGGACACATTCCCTGTAAGTGTAAAATGTATTTATTTTGTGTTTTAAAATGTTTCTGTTCACTTTTCAATAATTTTCCCTCCCAATCATGTTCTTTATTATTATTATTATTATTATTTATCCCTACTATTGGCAGAGTCCACTTTTATAGCTGCCTTCACAGGGCACACTCTGATGGGGACAGAGCCTATACAGCCAGCCCAGAAGTATGGAAACATTTTCTCTGTAAATGTGTGTTTAAAAGTGTAGATGGGTCTCATATCACTGGTATCAAAGAATGCCACCTCCCCCCTATCACAGTCCAGCTGAACTCTGATCTTCTCGGGTTTCTTCTCCAGAGTGAGTTGTGTCTCTGGTGAGGTCCCTGCCCAGTACTGATTCCCATTTAACAGGCCTATAATCCAGTATCCTGCTTCTTGGTTCCAAGTGATGCTCCCTTTCCTCTGGCTGGACTCTTCTGACACACCTAGATCCCAGTAGGTATTGCTCCCCACTTCCACATCCCAGCAGTGTTTTCCTGAAGTGAATCCCTCAGAGCCCAGCACACAAGCATAGGTATCAAACCGCTCTGGGTTGTCAGGAAGCTGCTGTCTATCACTGCAGTTTCTCGCACTTGTTAGATCCTCAGACAGTGTCAGATTAGGGTATGCTGTGTTGGGATCCAGAGTCACTGGAGCTGAGAGAGGAAACAAGAATAAGATTAGAAATGAGAACGTCTATCTGCAAGCATTTTAATAAATCGGATGCTAAGAACTATATATTTTTCTTCATAATATACCATCTCAAATATTATTGGTGAATATAAACATAACTTTTAAAAACAAATACCCTTAAAAATATCAAAGGAGAAGCATGTGGCCCTAGACAGCCAGCATCTGAACCTGTTTAACCCTTTACAGACAGCCCTTTACAATTTCACTTCGATCTGATGTAATTGCTTACTATGCAGTGACAAGTGTTATTTTTTCCAAATTAACATAGAAACCTTCGTCAAACAAGCTCACAGACAGCCATTAGTCTGGTCTGCGGTTCAAGATCAACATGTATTTCATTTTTTAGCAATATTTTGTTTTCTGCCGAGTGGTTCAACAACCACAATGCTTTCAAGTACAAAGAACTACCTGACAGCATACGAAATCCCCGAAAATATTAATAAACACAACATTTACTGCTGTGTGGCAAACTTCAGATATGACAAACCTATCCAAATGTATTTCACTAAAGTCCAATGTAGTAAATTATTTGTATAGCTATAAATTAGTTATTATAATGTAATATTTACTTGTTTATTTAGAAAATGTGTTTAAATATTTTATGGACAAAGTTCATAAAGCTGTTAATCTGAATGATTTGTTTGCTGCTGCTCAGACATTATTCATATTCTAACATATGCATGTACATAAGTATACAGACCATGCTAGTTATGAATTACAAATACCTCTTAAAGCAAAATGTGTGTGGTGTATTTTATTTCTTGTTTTGCTTTCTAATATAATGATACAATATAATCTAATCATGATTTCCATTACATGAAAATAGATGTTAAACTTCATGCTGATTTAAATTCGCCTCTCGCCAAGATCAGCACCAACTAATAAGTAATTTTACAGTGAACTAATGTGATCCATCTGCATCGTCATCCATTTGCGTGGTTTTCCATCTGATATAGAAATCCTTCTGTCTGTTGTTGATTGCTGAAGTGTAATGCTGGCTCCAGAGATCGGCTTATTTTTCCTCCCCAGCGCATCAGCACATACAACGGCTGCCATGTCTCCCCAGCGAGCGCATCAGCATGACAACGGTCTGCATTGAGCTAAGTAATGTACATCTCTGGGGTCTTCAAGTGGGCACTTTTCATCAACTAGCCCACGACACCTCGAGGTCTCAACAGTGATTCTGCCATCCCAGCATCACCCCTCTCCATCCCTTACTCGGTTCAGGCCAGCTTAATTACCCGTACATCAGCGTTGCTTTCTTTATATTGTGCTTGAGATCCCCATCCAGAATCTTTCAGTCTCAACCACGGTCAGTTGCTGCTGCTTCAGATAAGTCCTTCACTATGCGACGCAACTCTTGGCCACTGAACCAGACATCTCTGAGAAACCGGGTTGTAGAGTGTGCCACAAATCCTCGACAACCCACCTCCACTGGGTAAACGTGGACTCTCCATCCTCGCTGTTCTGCTTCAGATTGAGCAGCATCTTCACAATGTGTTTGGGAACTGCATTTGCTCAAAGCGCATTTCGCAATTTGAGTATATCGCTTTACTCAAAGACCTAAAGAAGCTGTCTCTTTTGTGTTTTGTTCTTTGCTTGTTTGATATGTCATTTTGCAATTTGCCCAAAGACTGAAATAACCTTTCATTTTGTGCTTTGATAATTTGCCAATGTTCAAATCGTGAAATGGTTATTTTGTCGGTCATTGACAGAATCCTGACTGAGTGTAACAAATCTATACATTTAAAACATAGTGTGATGCCTTTTTGAAAAGCTGAGTGCCTGTAGAACCGGGGCAGGCCAAGGGTTCCACTCTGACATGAAGTCAAATCTAAATTTACCCAAATAGCAAGCAAAACAAAAGAAACACACATTTTGCAATTTCTTTATATCGCTATATTAGAAATTAAATCATTATTTGATTATATTATTGTCACAAAGACGTCCATAGTGGGGGACGTCAGACCAGAAACAAAAACCAGGTAATAAACAACAGAGGGGTGGAGTGTAGTGGAGCTGAGCGAATGGTTTTGCTCAGCATTTGAGTGAACAGAACAGCAAATTTAAAAAGGTTGTAACAAAAACAGCACATGGCATGTGAGGCCAAAATAAACAGACAAATAAAACAGACTAACACTTAAACAGTGGACTAACAGACAAATAAGGTGAGTGAAAATAACGGTTATATATATTACTTTGTTTAGTTTTCTCATTCTTAATTCTCTCCTCTCCACACCTGTTATCCACTCACC
>NW_024473497.1:0-1840 GCF_017654505.1 Polyodon spathula | reverse complement strand
GAACATACAACTCTGAGTGGGTGAAAACATGCAGCTGTACCGAGACTCAATTGCTAATCAATCAGTCAATTGAAGTCTATGTACAACTGCACGTGAATTAATAAAGTGCAATTCCCCGTGCTCACATATTATTACTTTTTAGTTGCAAGTGAAGTGCTGTGCAATCCTCGTGCCTAAATACAAATATACATTTTAAACATAAGAACATCAGAAAGTTTACAAACGAGAGGAGGCCATTCGGCCCATCTTGCTCGTTTGGTTGTTAGTAGCTTATTGATCCCAAAATCTCATCAAGCAGCTTCTTGAAGGATCCCAGGGTGTCAGCTTCAACAACATTACTGGGGAGTTGATTCCAGACCCTCACAATTCTCTGTGTAAAAAAGTGTCTCCTATTTTCTGTTCTGAATGCCCCTTTTTCTAAACTCCATTTGTGACCCCTGGTCCTTGTTTCTTTTTTCAGGCTGAAAAAGTCCCTTGGGTCGACACTGTCAATAGCTTTTAGAATTTTGAATGCTTGAATTAGGTCGCCACGTAGTCTTCTTTGTTCAAGACTGAACAGATTCAATTCTTTTAGCCTGTCTGCATATGACATGCCTTTTAAGCCCGGAATAATTCTGGTCGCTCTTCTTTGCACTCTTTCTAGAGCAGCAATATCTTTTTTATAGCGAGGTGACCAGAACTGCACACAATATTCAAGATGAGGTCTTACTAGTGCATTGTACAGTTTTAACATTACTTCCCTTGATTTAAATTCAACACTTTTCACAATGTATCCGAGCATCTTGTTAGCCTTTTTTATAGCTTCCCCACATTGCCTAGATGAAGACATTTCTGAGTCAACAAAAACTCCTAGGTCTTTTTCATAGATTCCTTCTCCAATTTCAATATCTCCCATATGATATTTATAATGTACATTTTTATTTCCTGCGTGCAGTACCTTACACTTTTCTCTATTAAATGTCATTTGCCATGTGTCTGCCCAGTTCTGAATCTTGTCTAGATCATTTTGAATGACCTTTGCTGCTGCAACAGTGTTTGCCACTCCTCCTACTTTTGTGTCGTCTGCAAATTTAACAAGTTTGCTTACTATACCAGAATCTAAATCATTAATGTAGATTAGGAATAGCAGAGGACCTAATACTGATCCCTGTGGTACACCGCTGGTTACCACACTCCATTCTGAGGTTTTTCCTCTAATCAGTACTTTCTGTTTTCTACATGTTAACCACTCCCTAATCCATGTACATGTGTTTCCTTGAATCCCAACTGCGTTCAGTTTGAGAATTAATCTTTTGTGCGGGACTTTGTCAAAAGCTTTCTGGAAATCTAAATAAACCATGTCATATGCTTTGCAATTATCCATTATCGATGTTGCATCCTCAAAAAAATCAAGCAAGTTAGTTAGGCACGATCTCCCTTTCCTAAAACCATGTTGACTGTCTCCCAGTACCCTGTTACCATATAGGTAATTTTCCATTTTGGATCTTATTATAGTTTCCATAAGTTTGCATATAATAGAAGTCAGGCTTACTGGTCTGTAGTTACCTGGTTCAGTTTTGTTTCCCTTTTTGTGGATCGGTATTACGTTTGCAATTTTCCAGTCTGTCGGTACCACCCCTGTGTCAAGAGACTGCTGCATGATCTTGGTTAGCGGTTTGTAAATTACTTCTTTCATTTCTTTGAGTACTACTGGGAGGATCTCATCCGGCCCAGGGGATTTGTTTATTTTAAGAGCTCCTAGTCCCTTTAACACTTCTGCCTCAGTTATGCTAAAGTTATTTAAAACTGGATAGGAACTGGATGACATGTGGGGCATGTTGTCAGTATCTTCCTTTGTAAA
>NW_024473496.1:0-3863 GCF_017654505.1 Polyodon spathula | reverse complement strand
AACTTGTGAAAAGTAATCATTTAATATATTTGCTATTTTTTTTTCTTCATCTACGATTTTGCCATTTGTATCTCTTAAACATTTAATCTCCTCTTTGAATGTTCGCTTGCTGTTGTAATATTGGAAAAACATTTTGGAATTGGTTTTAGCTCCCTTAGCAATGTTCATTTCTATTTCTCTTTTGGCCTTTCTAACTTCCTTTTTGACTTGCGTTTGCAGTTCTGTGTACTCTTTCTGCATACTTTCTTTTTGGTCCTTTTTTAATGCTCTGTAAAGTGCCTTTTTTCGCTGAATATTTTTTTTAATTGATCTATTGAACCATTTTGGCAATTTAGATTTACATTTACATTTGTCTACCACTCTCTCTTTTGGAGTGGAAGCGACAGCGAGTGGGAGAAGTACAGGCGTGGAAAAGTACAGAGCAGTATGAAAGCAGGTTGACGGCTGGAAAAGAAACTAAACTTAAAAAAAAAAAAAAAACCTCAACATGGTCTTCAAGCCAGTAATCTGTGACACCTGCTTGATGTGGGAAATCCGAGAAAACCCAGCGGAGCTAAACCAAGTGTGCGTAAAGTGCCGCGCGATCCAGGATTTGCATAAACTAGTAAGTATGCTAGAAATGGAGCTGGAAGAAGTGAGACAGCAACAGGATCTTGAGGATATAGCACACCCACAATTCATGGAAGTCTGCATCACCCCTAACAGACTGAAAGCCACAAGGGAGATAGAAGGTCAGAACAGCTGGGTTCAGGTAGGCAGAAGCAGGGAAAAAAAGAAACTTTGTCAAACACAACCACCAGAAATCAAAACAACCAACAAATTTGAGTCACTTCAGAATTTTGATGAGCAGAACCAACAACAAGAGAATGAAAGGAACAACATCCAGGACCCTATTGACAGTGGTGACCAGACAGCAAAAAGAAGGGAGGTCATGATTGTTGGGGACTCCATATTGAGAAACACAGCAAGTTCAATTCGCAGTTTGGACCCCCTTACCACAACAGTGTGCTGCCTTCCGGGAGCCTCGGTCAAGCACATCACTGAGAACGTGGACAGGCTCCTAGAACGAACAGGAGACGACCCGGTAGTAGTCGTCCACATCGGTACAAACAACATTGGAAGAGACAGACCAAAATCCCTGCAAAACAAATTCAGAGAGCTAGGAAGGAAATTAAAAGAGAGAAAACCAAAACTGTGGTATTTTCTGGTATACTTCCCGCACCTTGCAAAGGACCATATGGACAGCTGGAAATAATTAATCAAAACGAATGGCTGAAGACGTGGTGCACACGGGAAGGCTTCACCTATCTTGATCATTGGACCACATTCTACAACGAGGACTATCTGTATAGACGGGATGGACTGCATTTAAATAACAAGGGAACCAGTCTACTCGGAGAAAAGATCCTCGAGCAGGTTCAGAAGCATTTAAACTAGAAAGGAAGGGGGGAGAAATCAACAAAAAAACAGAAGGGAGACCGCATCAAAACAAGAACAACAACTCAGGTAAGACAACCATTAAATGTATTTATCTAAATGCTAGAAGCATCAGAAACAAAATTCTAGAACTTGAAGCTACTGCACTAACAGGTAACTATGATGTGATAGGTGTTACAGAAACGTGGTTATCTGAGAGTGATGGGGACGAATATAATATTTGTGGGTATACACTGTATAGGAAAGACAGGCAGGACAGAAGAGGAGGAGGGGTAGCGCTATACATAAGAAACAGTCTTGAAGCCCAGGTGTTAAACCTGGACAAAGAAAATAAAACTGAATCAATATGGGTCAGAATAACAGACAAAAATTCAAAAGGCATAATAATAGGAGCATGCTATAGACCGCCAGATTCAGACGGTGAGCAAAATAATCTGTTATACAATGACATTAGAAATGTGTGTAGCAAAGGAGAAGCCATACTAATGGGGGATTTCAACTTCCCCCAAATAAAATGGGAAAACCCGGTGGGTAGCACGAAGGATGAAATAGAAATGGTGGAAATGACAAATGACTGCTTCCTAACACAATTTGTGAAGGCACCCACTAGAGGGGAGGCATGCCTTGATTTAGTCTTTTCAAATAACGAAGACAGAATAACTAAAACAGAGGTCAGAGAACCACTGGCAAACTCAGACCACAACATGGTCTCATTTGAAGTGTTTTTTAAATCCCCAAAAGTAAAGACTAAAGCTAAGGTTTACAATTTTAGAAAAGCAAACTATGAAGGTATGAAACAGAGACTAACAGAAGTAGATTGGAGTAAAATAGAGAAAACACCCACAGAAGAAGGATGGTTGTTCTTCAAAAATGTAGTACTAGAGGTGCAAAACAATTATATCCCTAAAGTAGACAAATCTAAATGTAAAACTAAATTGCCAAAATGGTTTAATAGATCAATTAAAAAAAATATTCAGCGAAAAAAGGCACTTTACAGAGCATTAAAAAAGGACCAAAAAGAAAGTACGCAGAAAGAGTACACAGAACTGCAAACGCAAGTCAAAAAGGAAGTTAGAAAGGCCAAGAGAGAAATAGAAATAAACATTGCTAAGGGAGCTAAAACCAATTCCAAAATGTTTTTCCAATATTACAACAGCAAGAGAACATTCAAAGAGGAGATTAAATGTTTAAGAGATACAAATGGCAAAATCGTAGATGAAGAAAAAAAAATAGCAAATATATTAAATGATTACTTTTCACAAGTTTTTACAAAGGAAGATACTGACAACATGCCCCACATGTCATCCAGTTCCTATCCAGTTTTAAATAACTTTAGCATAACTGAGGCAGAAGTGTTAAAGGGACTAGGAGCTCTTAAAATAAACAAATCCCCTGGGCCGGATGAGATCCTCCCAGTAGTACTCAAAGAAATGAAAGAAGTAATTTACAAACCGCTAACCAAGATCATGCAGCAGTCTCTTGACACAGGGGTGGTACCGACAGACTGGAAAATTGCAAACGTAATACCGATCCACAAAAAGGGAAACAAAACTGAACCAGGTAACTACAGACCAGTAAGCCTGACTTCTATTATATGCAAACTTATGGAAACTATAATAAGATCCAAAATGGAAAATTACCTATATGGTAACAGGGTCCTGGGAGACAGTCAACATGGTTTTAGGAAAGGGAGATCGTGCCTAACTAACTTGCTTGATTTTTTTGAGGATGCAACATCGATAATGGATAATTGCAAAGCATATGACATGGTTTATTTAGATTTCCAGAAAGCTTTTGACAAAGTCCCGCACAAAAGATTAATTCTCAAACTGAACGCAGTTGGGATTCAAGGAAACACATGTACATGGATTAGGGAGTGGTTAACATGTAGAAAACAGAAAGTACTGATTAGAGGAAAAACCTCAGAATGGAGTGTGGTAACCAGCAGTGTACCACAGGGATCAGTATTAGGTCCTCTGCTATTCCTAATCTACATTAATGATTTAGATATACCACTTTATGTTAGATTCTGGTATAGTAAGCAAACTTGTTAAATTTGCAGACGACACAAAAGTAGGAGTGGCAAACACTGTTGCAGCAGCAAAGGTCATTCAAAATGATCTAGACAAGATTCAGAACTGGGCAGATACATGGCAAATGACATTTAAATAGAGAAAAGTGTAAGGTACTGCACGCAGGAAATAAAAATGTACATTATAAATATCATATGGGAGATATTGAAATTGGAGAAGGAATCTATGAAAAAGACCTAGGAGTTTTTGTTGACTCAGAAATGTCTTCATCTAGGCAATGTGGGGAAGCTATAAAAAAGGCTAACAAGATACTCGGATACATT
This sequence comes from Polyodon spathula, assembly GCF_017654505.1. Classification (NCBI taxonomy): domain Eukaryota; kingdom Metazoa; phylum Chordata; class Actinopteri; order Acipenseriformes; family Polyodontidae; genus Polyodon; species Polyodon spathula. Next base: position 70 of record NW_024473496.1, on the reverse strand, counting down.
GTGAAAAGTGTTGAATTTAAATCAAGGGAAGTAATGTTAAAACTGTACAATGCACTAGTAAGACCTCATC
>NW_024473495.1:0-1021 GCF_017654505.1 Polyodon spathula | reverse complement strand
TTGAATATTGTGTTCAGTTCTGGTCACCTCGCTATAAAAAAGATATTGCTGCTCTAGAAAGAGTGCAAAGAAGAGCGACCAGAATTATTCCGGGTTTAAAAGGCATGTCATATGCAGACAGGCTAAAAGAATTGAATCTGTTCAGTCTTGAACAAAGAAGACTACGTGGCGACCTAATTCAAGCATTCAAAATTCTAAAAGGTATTGACAGTGTCGACCTAAGGGACTTTTTCAGCCTGAAAAAAGAAAAAAGGACCAGGGGTCACAAATGGAGATTAGAAAAGGGCATTCAGAACAGAAAATAGGAGGCACTTTTTTACACAGAGAATTGTGAGGGTCTGGAATCAACTCCCCAGTAATGTTGTTGAAGCTGACACCCTGGGATCCTTCAAGAAGCTGCTTGATGAGATTTTGGGATCAATAAGCTACTAACAACCAAACGAACAAGATGGGCCGAATGGCCTCCTCTCGTTTGTAAACTTTCTTATGTTCTTATGTTCTTATGTTCTTACTTTAGGGATGTAATTGTTTTGCGCCTCTAGTATTACATTTTTGAAGAATAACCATCCTTCTTTACTTTTGGGGTTTTAAAAAACACTTCAAATGAGACCATGTTGTGGTCTGAGTTTGCCAGTGGTTCTCTGACCTCTGTTTTAGTTATTCTGTCTTCGTTATTTGAAAAGACTAAATCAAGGCATGCCTCCCCTCTAGTCGGTGCCTTGACAAATTGTGTTAGGAAGCAGTCATTTGTCATTTCCACCATTTCAATTTCATCCTTCGTGCTACCCACCGGGTTTTCCCATTTTATATGGGGGAAGTTGAAATCCCCCATTAGTATGGCTTCTCCTTTGCTACACGCATTTCTAATGTCATTGTATAACAGATTATTTTGCTCACCGTCTGAATCTGGCGGTCTATAGCATGCTCCTATTATTATGCCCTTTGAATTTTTGTCTGTTATTCTGACCCATATTGATTCGGCTTTATTTTCTTTGTCCAGGTTTAACACCTGGGCTTCAAG
>NW_024473494.1:0-10000 GCF_017654505.1 Polyodon spathula | reverse complement strand
ACTGTTTCTTATGTATAGCGCTACCCCTCCACCTCTTCTGTCCTGCCTGTCTTTCCTATACAGTGTATACCCACAAATATTATATTCATCCCCATCACTCTCAGACAACCAAGTTTCAGTAACACCTATCACATCATAGTTACTTGTTAGTGCAGTAGCTTCAAGTTCTAAAATTTTGTTTCTGATACTTCTAGCATTTAGATAAATACATTTAATGGTTGTCTTTCCGGAGTTGTTGTCCTTGTTTTGATGCGGTCTCCCTTCTGTTTTTTTGTTGATTTCTCCCCACTTCCTTTCTAGTTTAAATGCTTCTGAACCTGCTTGAGGATCTTTTCTCCAAGTAGACTGGTTCCCTTGTTATTTAAGTGCAGTCCATCCCATCTATACAGATAGTCCTCGTTGTAGAATGTGGTCCAATGATCAAGATAGGTGAAACCTTCCCGTGTGCACCACGTCTTCTGCCATGCGTTTTGATTAATTATTTCCAGCTGTCCATATGGTCCTTTACAAGGTGCCAGTAATATACCAGAAAATACCACAGTTTTGGTTTTCTCTTTTAATTTCCTTCCTAGCTCTCTGAATTTGTTTTGCAGGGATTTTGGTCTGTCTCTTCCAATGTTGTTTGTACCGATGTGGACGACTACTACCGGGTCGTCTCCTGTTCGTTCTAGGAGCCTGTCCACGTTCTCAGTGATGTGCTTGACCGAGGCTCCCGGAAGGCAGCACACTGTTGTAGTAAGGGGGTCCAAACTGCGAATTGAACTTGCTGTGTTTCTCAATATGGAGTCCCCAACAATCATGACCCTCCCTTCTTTTTGCTGTCTGGTCACCACTGTCAATAGGGTCCTGGATGTTGTTCCTTTCATTCTCTTGTTGTTGGTTCTGCTCATCAAAATTCTGAAGTGACTCAAATTTGTTGGTTGTTTTGATTTCTGGTGGTTGTGTTTGACGAAGTTTCTTTTTTTCCCTGCTTCTGCCTACCTGAACCCAGCTGTTCTGACCTTCTATCTCCCTGGTTGCTTTCATTCTGTTAGGGGTGATGCAGACTTCCATGAATTGTGGGTGTGCCAGCTCCTCAAGATCCTGTTGCTGTCTCACTTCTTCCAGCTCCATTTCTAGCATACTTACTAGTTTATGCAAATCCTGGATCGCGCGGCACTTTACGCACACTTGGTTTAGCTCCGCTGGGTTTTCTCGGATTTCCCACATCAAGCAGGTGTCACAGATTACTGGCTTGAAGACCATGTTATTTATTTTTTTTTTTTCTTTTGAAGTTTAGTTTCTTCTGCAGCCCTCGGCCTGCTTCCTTACTGCTTCGAAACTGCTCTGTACTTTTCCACGCCTGTACTTCTCCCACTCGCTGTCACTGGGAATACTGCCTCGTTTAACTGCATTGTTCTGCTGTGCTGTTGGCTCCTCCCCTCGCCCTTGTCTCAGAACGGCGCTGAATTTGAATCAGCTGCTCCGAGTTTCAGCTTGTTTGTTATCAGAAATACACACGCGGTTGTTTGACTTTGAGCTGCTGCTGTGTTTCCCCAATGTCCTCTGTTTTCTGATGAAAGCAATTAAAGATGCAATTTCTCCTTACTGCTTCTAAACTGCTCTGTACTTTTCCGTGCCTGTACTTCTCCCACTCGCTGTCGCTTCCACTCGCTGTCGCTGGGAAGACAGCTCTCCTGGGCGGTGTGTCGTGGCGGCCACAAGGTCAGGTGGCTATCTCCTGTATCCATGGAGACACGTCGGCATACCCCACACTAAAAGTATATTTGTCGGTAGGACCGATAAAACGTCACCTTGTAGTCGGGGTGGCGGAAAGGTTGCCACACCTAGTTATTCTGGGCAGAGTCTGGCCAAAATTCAAAGAATCAATGCAAATAATGGCAGTCTCAGCCACACCCGTAAACGTGGCAGAAAAAAAAAGGGAAAGGATTGGTGATGTGTTTCCTTTTCACCCTGAAATGTTTTCCCCTCTTTTCCATCCTAGAAAAACAAATAAGGAGAGACGGACCGCGAAATGGGAGGGAGCGTCTTTGAGACAAGGCTGGGGTCTGGTGGGAAAGTGCTTGAATGGTAACAAACGTCAATCGAAGGGAGTGGGAACGCAGTGTGACCGAGAGGCAGAGGTTATTCCAGCCCTTCTCAATGTACCGGACCCGTGATACTCAAGAGCTGACCTACTGTGGTGCCAACAGAATGACCCGTCACTGGTGCACACTTGGGGGCAGGTCCAGTCCATTGAAGGTAAGGATGTTGATGGCACTGGGGCGCTAGTATATCCACATTTCAGTATTAAGGGGCAATTACTGTATAGGATAAACCTAGCTGCGGGCACAGGACACCCTGTAACACAATTGGTGGTTCCCCCGTCTTGTCGGACCGAGGTCATGAGGCTGGCGCATGATTTCCCTTTTGCGGGGCACCTCGGAGCCGAGAAGACGAGGGAACAGATATTGGTTTTCAGTATCAAGGGGCAATTACTGTATAGGGTAAACCTAGCCGCGGGCACAGGACAGCCTGTAACACAATTATTGGTTCCCCCGTCTTGTTGGACCGAGGTCATGAGGCTGGCGCATGATATCCCTTTTGTGGGGCACCTCGGAGCTGAGAAGATGAGGGAGCGGATATTGGCTCGATTCTGTTGGATAGGTCTTCATACTGATGTGTCGAAATATGTAGCCACATGCCCAGACTGCAAACAGCGAGTAGCGCCAGGTCGAGTGCGCCCCGCTCCTTTGGTCCCACTGCCGATTATTTCCACTCCGTTCGAGCGCATTGCAATGGACATAATGGGCCCGTTGCTACCTTCTGACTCTGGGTATACGCATATATTAGTAGTGGTGGATTATGCAACGCGATACCCAGAGGCAGTTCCATTGAGGTCCACTAGTGCAGCTGCAATAGCCACCGAGTTAGCGCAGATTATGGCTAGAGTAGGGATCCCCAAGGAGATTTTGACTGATCACGGAACCAATTTTTTGTCCAATACGTTACAGCAGGTGTACAAAATATTAAAAATACGTCCCATCAGGACGTCTGTTTATCATCCACAATCGGACGGTTTGGTTGAACGCTTTAATCAGACCTTAAAGTCGATGCTGAGGCGATTTGTAACACAGGAGCAGAAACATTGGGCATCGCTTCTTCCCTACCTCCTTTTTGCGGTGAGAGAAGTGCCGCAGAGTTCAATGGGGTTCTCCCCCTTTGAGCTCCTGTACGGCCGGCAGCCTCGCGGCATTCTCGACCTGCTGAGAGAGGGGTGGGAGGAGCACAAAGGCTCGTCTAAAAATGTAGTGAAGTATGTGCTCCTACTACGAGAATGGCTGGATTTGGTCGGTCGTTTGGCCCAAGACAACCTCAGATCGGCTCAACACCGACAACAGCAGCATTACAACAAAAATGCACGGATTCGAACCTTTCGACCAGGGGACAAGGTAATGCTGTTACTTCCCTCATCTGAATCGAAACTGTGTGCTAAATGGCAGGGGCCGTATGAGGTGATTCGGGCTATAGGGAAAGTAAATTATGAAATTAGACAGCCCGATCGCCGAAATGAACGTGAAATTTATCATGTCAATTTGTTAAAGCCCTGGCAGGCAAGGGAGGTCTTATTTATAGCCCCAGGCAATATGGAGGATGATTTAGGTCCCTGTCCAGAGACCCCGAGCACAAGAGTGATTTCTATGGGGGAACAATTGGTTCCGGATCAGCAAAGAGAGCTGCGTAAGCTTATTGAGGAGTTCAGCGATGTTTTTTCTGACGTGCCCGGCAGGACAAACTTAGTTGAATATGACATTATCTCTCCACCAGGTGTCACAGTGCGAGAGAGACCGTACCGGATCCCGGAAAGTCGACGAAGTGGCGTTCGCAAAGAGGTATGGGATATGCTCGAACTTGGGGTGATTGAGCCTTCCAGGAGCGAGTGGTGCAGTCCGATCGTCATAGTGGCTAAGAAAGACGGCACCAACCGCTTCTGTGTGGATTTCAGAAAGGTGAACGCTATTGCTAAGTTCGATGCATATCCCATGCCTCGGGTCGACGAACTTTTAGACAGACTGGGAAAGCGTCCTTTATTTCCACTCTGGACCTGACGAAGGGATACTGGCAAATCCCTTTAACCCGCAGCTCCAGAGAGAAAACCGCATTTTCAACACCAGAAGGGCTGTTCCACTTTAAAACCATGCCGTTTGGGCTACATGGTGCGCCCGCTGCCTTTCAGAGACTGATGGACCAGGTTTTACGCCCACATCATGAATATGCAGCAGCGTATATTGATGATGTGGTGATATACAGCTCCACCTGGCGAGAGCATTTGGCTAGGATTACAGCCGTCCTTCAGTCTCTAAGGGCACCAAAATCCAGGCTTTGGTTGATGCAGCGATCCCCAAAACCAAGACTCAGGTGAGGTCACTACTGGGCTTAGCCGGTTATTACCACCGCTTCATCCCCGAGTACGCCACAGTGGTTAACCCGTTAGTCGACCTCACCAAAAAGAGTGCTCCAAATTTAATTAAATGGTCAGCTGAGTGTCAGGGAGCGTTTGATACTATTAAGCGTACACTTTGCCAGGCCCCCACTCTTATCACACCGGATTTCACCAAGAGATTCATCCTCCACACCGATGCATCGGATGTAGGTTTGGGTGCAGTCTTGTCCCAAAAAGTAGCTGGAGTAGAGCACCCGATATTATACCTCAGTAAAAAAATGTTACCTCGGGAACGCAACTACTCCGTAGTCGAAAAAGAGTGTTTGGCCATTAAATGGGCTACTCACTCTTTACGATACTACCTGCTGGGACACTCATTCGATCTGGTCACAGACCACGCCCCACTCAAGTGGTTAAGCACAATGAAGGACAGCAATGCCCGTATAACTCGGTGGTATCTGGCATTGCAGCCCTTCATGTACCACATGGTACACCGTGCGGGGAAAGACCACCAAAATGCGGATTATTTTTCCCGGGAGGGGGGACTATGAAGGCATGAAACAGAGACTAACAGAAGTAGATTGGAGTAAAATAGAGAAAACACCCACAGAAGAAGGATGGTTGTTCTTCAAAAATGTAGTACTAGAGGCGCAAAACAATTATATCCCTAAAGTAGACAAATCTAAATGTAAAACTAAATTGCCAAAATGGTTTAATAGATCAATTAAAAAAAATATTCAGCGAAAAAAGGCACTTTACAGAGCATTAAAAAAGGACCAAAAAGAAAGTACACAGAAAGAGTACACAGAACTGCAAACGCAAGTCAAAAAGGAAGTTAGAAAGGCCAAGAGAGAAATAGAAATGAACATTGCTAAGGGAGCTAAAACCAATTCCAAAATGTTTTTCCAATATTACAACAGCAAGAGAACATTCAAAGAGGAGATTAAATGTTTAAGAGATACAAATGGCAAAATCGTAGAGGAAGAAAAAAAAATAGCAAATATGTTAAATGATTACTTTTCACAAGTTTTTACAAAGGAAGATACTGACAACATGCCCCACATGTCATCCAGTTCCTATCCAGTTTTAAATAACTTTAGCATAACTGAGGCAGAAGTGTTAAAGGGACTAGGAGCTCTTAAAATAAACAAATCCCCTGGGCCGGATGAGATCCTCCCAATAGTACTCAAAGAAATGAAAGAAGTTATTTACAAACCGCTAACCAAGATCATGCAGCAGTCTCTTGACACAGGGGTTGTACCGACAGACTGGAAAATTGCAAACGTAATACCGATCCACAAAAAGGGAAACAAAACTGAACCAGGTAACTACAGACCAGTAAGCCTGACTTCTATTATATGCAAACTTATGGAAACTATAATAAGATCCAAAATGGAAAATTACCTATATGGTAACAGGGTCCTGGGAGACAGTCAACATGGTTTTAGGAAAGGGAGATCGTGCCTAACTAACTTGCTTGATTTTTTTGAGGATGCAACATCGATAATGGATAATTGCAAAGCATATGACATGGTTTATTTAGATTTCCAGAAAGCTTTTGACAAAGTCCCGCACAAAAGATTAATTCTCAAACTGAACGCAGTTGGGATTCAAGGAAACACATGTACATGGATTAGGGAGTGGTTAACATGTAGAAAACAGAAAGTACTGATTAGAGGAAAAACCTCAGAATGGAGTGTGGTAACCAGCGGTGTACCACAGGGATCAGTATTAGGTCCTCTGCTATTCCTAATCTACATTAATGATTTAGATTCTGGTATAGTAAGCAAACTTGTTAAATTTGCAGACGACACAAAAGTAGGAGGAGTGGCAAACACTGTTGCAGCAGCAAAGGTCATTCAAAATGATCTAGACAAGATTCAGAACTGGGCAGACACATGGCAAATGACATTTAATAGAGAAAAGTGTAAGGTACTGCACGCAGGAAATAAAAATGTACATTATAAATATCATATGGGAGATATTGAAATTGGAGAAGGAATCTATGAAAAAGACCTAGGAGTTTTTGTTGACTCAGAAATGTCTTCATCTAGACAATGTGGGGAAGCTATAAAAAAGGCTAACAAGATGCTCGGATACATTGTGAAAAGTGTTGAATTTAAATCAAGGGAAGTAATGTTAAAACTGTACAATGCACTTGTAAGACCTCATCTTGAATATTGTGTGCAGTTCTGGTCACCTCGCTATAAAAAAGATATTGCTGCTCTAGAAAGAGTGCAAAGAAGAGCGACCAGAATTATTCCGGGCTTAAAAGGCATGTCATATGCAGACAGGCTAAAAGAATTGAATCTGTTCAGTCTTGAACAAAGAAGACTACTTGGCGACCTAATTCAAGCATTCAAAATTCTAAAAGGTATTGACAGTGTCGACCCAAGGGACTTTTTCAGCCTGAAAAAAGAAACAAGGACCAGGGGTCACAAATGGAGTTTAGAAAAAGGGGCATTCAGAACAGAAAATAGGAGACACTTTTTTACACAGAGAATTGTGAGGGTCTGGAATCAACTCCCCAGTAATGTTGTTGAAGCTGACACCCTGGGATCCTTCAAGAAGCTGCTTGATGAGATTTTGGGATCAATAAGCTACTAACAACCAAACGAGCAAGATGGGCCGAATGGCCTCCTCTCGGTTTGTAAACTTTCTTATGTTCTTATGTTCTTAATGGGGAAGGTAGATTTAGCCGAGTGTTCCTTCGGCTCCACTCTGAGCGGTGGGATATGTGACGGAAAGATGAGTTCTGGTGATGAATCTTCCTCCCGACCTGTGAGGGCGCTAAAGAACGGGAGGAGAAGTATCTGGAAGGGCTGGCCTGACAGTTCGTTTCCGGGTCAGGGAAGTGGGTCAGCCTGGAGGGAAGCGCGACTCTGTTGTAAGACCGTATTGATTTGAAAGGTAAACGAGAGGCAGCTGCAAGTAATAAGGCAGCTGCAACCGTTTATCTCGATATCATGCGGGATTACATATAGGGGCCAGGGTAACGCTGATCTTCTCCTTTGTTTGGGTTAAACGATTGGAGAGAGAGAAGGACTGAGAGAGGAGCTCTCAGAGTGGATTGTGTTCGTGTTTTGTATTGTTGTGTCTGTCCGTGTAACTGTCTGTTTTTGTATTCAGCACTAGACAGTTAACGCACATCTCCGGAGCTGTCGAAAGGAGAGCACTATCCGGAGCACCACTGCACTGAGCACCTGCACGTTTTCGATCACCCAGGACTGGTGACCGTACCGTTGTTTTTGTTCAGGACTGTGCCCTTGTTTTCATTATCCCCGTGCTTTACACATTGTTGTGTATTGCCGGGGATTTATTATTTTTGATGGTCGCCAGACCTGGAAAAGAGCAATAAAGCACTTATTCACTGAATCACTGTTGTCTGTTCATCACTCCTGCACCGCATCACCGCGACATCTGTTCCCCTTACCAACCACTTTGCCACACCCCTGTACCTACACACCACCATGCAACCCCTCCATGCATACACAATCAGGCAACCCCTGCATGCGTACACACCACCATGCAACCCCTGTACGTACACACCAACATACAACCCCTGAACGTACACACCACCATGCAACCCCTGTATTTACACACCACCATGCAACCCCTGCATGCAAACACACCACGCAAACCCTGGACATTCACACCACCATTCAACCCCTGTACACACACCACCATACAACACCTGCACGCAAAAAACAACATACAATGCCTGTACGCACACACTATCATACAAACCCTGTACATACACACCTCCATGCAACCCCTGCATGCACACATCGCAATGCAACCCCTGCATGCGTACACACCACCATGCAACCCCTGTACGTACACGCCACCATGAAATCCCTGCAGGCATACATACCACCATGCAACTGCATGCATACACATCACCTTGCAACCCCTGCACGCACACACCACCATGCAACCCCATGCATGCATACACACCACCATGCAACCCCTGTACGTACACACTACCATACAACACCTGTACACACAAACCACCATGCAAAGCCTGTACGTACACACCACCATGCAACCCCTGCATGCACATATCGCCATGCAACCCCTGACCACCATGCAACCCCTGTACGTACACGCCACCATTCAACTCCTGCATGCGTACACACCACCATACAACCCCGATACGTACAAATCACCATGCAACCCCTGTATGTACACAACACCATGCAACCCCTGTACGTACACACACACCATGCAACCCCTTTACACACACACACCACCACACAACCCCTGCACGTACACATTGTATGGTGGTGTGTGTGTACAGGGGTTGTATGGTGATGTGTACGTACAGGGGTTGCACGGTGCTGTGTATGTACAGGGCTTGCACTATGGTGTGTATGCATGCAGAAGTTGCATGGTGGCGTGTATGTACCGGGGTTGCATGCTGGATTGTACGCATGCAGGGGTTGCATGGCGATGTGTCCATGCTGGGGTTGCATGGTGGTGTGTACGTGTGTGTGCGTACAAGGGGTTGCACGGTGAACTGTACGTATAGGGGTTTGTATTGGTGGTTTGTTAGGGCCGAAGGGGGTTAGGTTCAGGGTTAGGGTTAGGGTTAGGTAGGAACTTTGATTCCCTGAGAACCCTACACTTGGTTGGTTTTCCAGGAAAAGAAAGGTGCACGGGCCATCTGACTATTTTTGGATTTATTTTTCTGTTTTTTTGTTTGTTTCAAATCTCTTTTTTAGTGTAGGTCTATCGTGGAGTTCACTATGTTTGATGCCCCTTCCCTGGAGATGTTTGGGCTTGTGGGGTCTCCTAGTTTAAATGCTGGCACCAGTGCTGGAGCATATCCTTGGCTGTGTTGATTGTCCAGTGGATGTTGTCTCTGTCGACTCGGAAGTTCTCAGTTGGTAATAGTGCAATGTTGGCTGAGATGAATATGTTTACTTCCTCCAAGTTCCGTTGGGTCTGCATGTCGAGTGCTCATGAGAAGTTCACTAGTGGCACTTTAATTTCTGCAGTTGGGAAGGTTTTCTTTGCTGACTTGTACATCTTTTGTAGGTTTTTGATAGCTGTCCCTTTGACTTTCTGGTCCTTGTTGTTGATTCCAAATGATAGGATCACTTTGGTCACTCCTCTGTCTGTTTTGGCTTTGTCCAGAAGGTTGGCTGCATGTAGGAATTTTGCTCCTGGGTAGCTTTCAATCTGTATTTGCCTCTGGGTGTGGTCCTGGATTCTGTGGAGGTTTGTGTAAAAAAGTGCCTCCTATTCTCTGTTCTGAATGCCCCTTTGTCTAATCTCCATTTGTGACCCCTGGTCCTTGTTTCTTTTTTCAGGCTGAAAAAGTCCCTTGGGTCGACACTGTCAATACCTTTTAGAATTTTGAATGCTTGAATTAGGTCGCCGCGTAGTCTTCTTTGTTCAAGACTGAACAGATTAAATTCTTTTAGCCTGTCTGCATATGACATGCCTTTTAAGCCCGGAATAATTCTGGTCGCTCTTCTTTGCACTCTTTCTAGAGCAGCAATATCTTTTTTATAACGAGGTGACCAGAACTGCACACAATATTCAAGATGAGGTCTTACTAGTGCATTGTAC
>NW_024473493.1:0-3000 GCF_017654505.1 Polyodon spathula | reverse complement strand
ATGTTTAAGTACACACGTCCATGCATTCCCTGTACGTACACACGACCATGCAACCCGGGCATGCACAAGTCGCCATGCAACCCTTGCATGCTTACGAAATACCATGCAATCCCTGTACGTACACAACAACCGAAAGCACAAATAACCACGCAACGCCTTTACGCAAACAACACAATGCAAACCATATACGGACATACCACCATGCAACCGCTGCATGCGTACACACCACCACTGCATGAGAAAACACCACCATACAAACCCTATACGTTGACACCACCATGCAACCACTGTACATTAACACTACCATACAACTCCTGTATGCACAAACGACAATACAACCCCTGTACGTACACAAAACCATTCAACTCGTGACAACGATGCAACCCCAGTACGTACAATCAACCATGCAAATACTGAACGCATACACACCACCATGCAACCGCTGCATGCATACACCACCATGGAACCTCTGCACGCACACACAACCACTCAAACCCTATATATATATACAGATCACCAATCAAACCCTGCATGCGTAGACAACAACATACAATCCCTGCATGTGTACACAACACCAAACAAACCCAATAAGTACAGACCACATTGCAACCGGTGTAAGTGCACACGACCATGCATTCCCTTTACGTTCACACGACCATGCAACCCCCCTTGTAGGTACACACCACCATGCAACCCGGGCATGCACACGTCGCCATGCAACCCTTGCATGCTTACGAAATACCATGCAATCCCTGTACGTACACAACAACCGAAAGCACAAATAACCACGCAACGCCTTTACGCAAACAACACAATGCAAACCATATACGGACATACCACCATGCAACCGCTGCATGCGTACACACCACCACTGCATGAGAAAACACCACCATACAAACCCTATACGTTGACACCACCATGCAACCACTGTACATTAACACTACCATACAACTCCTGTATGCACAAACGACAATACAACCCCTGTACGTACAGAAAACCATTCAACTCGTGACAACGATGCAACCCCAGTACGTACAATCAACCATGCAAATACTGAACGCATACACACCACCATGCAACCGCTGCATGCATACACCACCATGGAACCTCTGCACGCACACACAACCACTCAAACCCCTATATATATATATACAGATCACCAATCAAACCCTGCATGCGTAGACAACAACATACAATCCCTGCATGTGTACACAACACCAAACAAACCCAATAAGTACAGACCACATTGCAACCGGTGTAAGTGCACACAACCATGCATTCCCTTTACGTTCACACGACCATGCAACCCCCCTTGTAGGTACACACCACCATGCAACCCGGGCATGCACACGTCGCCATGCAACCCTTGCATGCGTACGAAACACCATTCAACCCCTGTACGTACTCAACACCATACAACAACCGAAAGCACAAACAACCACACATCGGATTTACGCAAACAACAGAATGCAAACCATATACGGACACACCACCATGCAACCGCTGCATGAGTACACACCACCACTGCATGTAAACACAATACCATACAAACCCTATACATTGACACCACCATGCAACCCCTGTACATTAACACTACCATACAACTCCTGTATGCACAAACGACAATACAACCCCTGTACGTACACAAAACCATTCAACTCGTGACAACGATGCAACCCCAGTACGTACACTCAACCATGCAAATGCTGAACGCATACACACCACCATGCAAACCCTGCATGCATACACCACCATGCAACTCCTGCACGCACACACCACCACTCATCCCCTACATATATACAGATCACCAATCAAACCCTGCATGCGTAGACAACAACATACAATCCCAGCATGTGTACACAACACCAAACAAACCCAATAAGTACAGACCACATTGCAACCGGTGTAAGTACACACGACCATGCAAACCCCCTGTAGGTACACACCACCATGCAACCCGGGCATGCACAAGTCGCCATGCAACCCTTGCATGCTTACGAAATACCATGCAATCCCTGTACGTACACAACAACCGAAAGCACAAATAACCACGCAACGCCTTTACGCAAACAACACAATGCAAACCATATACGGACATACCACCATGCAACCGCTGCATGCGTACACACCACCACTGCATGAGAAAACACCACCATACAAACCCTATACGTTGACACCACCATGCAACCACTGTACATTAACACTACCATACAACTCCTGTATGCACAAACGACAATACAACCCCTGTACGTACACAAAACCATTCAACTCGTGACAACGATGCAACCCCAGTACGTACAATCAACCATGCAAATACTGAACGCATACACACCACCATGCAACCGCTGCATGCATACACCACCATGGAACCTCTGCACGCACACACCACCACTCAACCCCTACATATATACAGATCACCAATCAAACCCTGCATGCGTAGACAACAACATACAATCCCTGCATGTGTAAAAAACACCAAACAAACCCAATAAGAACAGACCACATTGCCACATGTTTAAGTACACACGTACACATCCATGGAATTCAGGTACACACCACCATGCAACCCGGGCATGCACAAGTCGCCATGCAACCCTTGCATGCTTACGAAATACCATGCAATCCCTGTACGTACACAACAACCGAAAGCACAAATAACCTTCAACGCCTTTACGCAAACAACACAATGCAAACCATATACGGACATACCACCATGCAACCGCTGCATGCGTACACACCACCACTGCATGAGAAAACACCACCATACAAACCCTTAACGTTGACACGACCATGCAACCACTGTACATTAACACTACCATACAACTCCTGTATGCACAAACGACAATACAACCCCTGTACGTACACAAAACCATTCAACTCGTGACAACGATGCAACCCCAGTACGTACAATCAACCATGCAAATACTGAAATAATACACACCACCATGCAACCGCTGCATGCATACACCACCATGGAACTCCTGCACGCACACACCACCA
>NW_024473492.1:0-2100 GCF_017654505.1 Polyodon spathula | reverse complement strand
TTCAATACCTATATATATATATACAGATCACCAATCAAACCCTGCATGCGTAGACAACAACATACAATCCCTGCATGTGTACACAATACCAAACAAACCCATTAAGAACAGATCACATTGCCACATGTTTAAGTACACACGTCCATGCATTCCCTGTACGTACACACGACCATGGAATCCCCTGTAGGTACACACCACCATGCAACCCTTGCATGCCTATGCGAAATACCATGCAATCCCTGTACGTACACAACAACCGAAAGCACAAATAACTACGCAACGCCTTTACGCAAACAACACAATGCAAACCATATACGGACATACCACCATGCAACCGCTGCATGCGTACACACCACCACTGCATGAGAAAACACCACCATACAAACCCTATACGTTGACACCACCATGCAACCACTGTACATTAACACTACCATACAACTCCTGTATGCACAAACGACAATACAACCCCTGTACGTACACAAAACCATTCAACTCGTGACAACGATGCAACCCCAGTACGTACAATCAACCATGCAAATACTGAACGCATACACACCACCATGCAACCGCTGCATGCATACACCACCATGGAACCTCTGCACGCACACACAACCATATCAATATACACAACACCATATATATATATATACAGATCACCAATCAAACCCTGCATGCGTAGACAACAACATACAATCCCTGCATGTGTACACAACACCAAACAAACCCAATAAGAACAGACCACATTGCCACCGGTTTAAGTACACACGTCCATGCATTCCCTGTACGTACACACGACCATGGAACCCCCCTGTAGGTACACACCACCATGCAACCCGGGCATGCACACGTCGCCATGCAACCCTTGCATGCGTACGAAACACCATTCAACCCCTGTACGTACTCAACACCATACAACAACCGAAAGCACAAACAACCACACATCGGATTTACGCAAACAACAGAATGCAAACCATATACGGACACACCACCATGCAACCGCTGCATGAGTACACACCACCACTGCATGTAAACACAATACCATACAAACCCTATACATTGACACCACCATGCATCCCCTGTACGTTAACCCTACCATACAACTCCTTTATGCACAAAGGACAATACAACCCCTGTACGTACACAAAACCATTCAACTCGTGACAACGATGCAACCCCAGTACGTACACTCAACCATGCAAATGCTGAACGCATACACACCACCATGCAAACCCTGCATGCATACACCACCATGCAACTCCTGCACGCACACACCACCACTCATCCCCTACATATATACAGATCACCAATCAAACCCTGCATGCGTAGACAACAACATACAATCCCTGCATGTGTACAAAACACCAAACAAACCCAATAAGAACAGACCACATTGCCACATGTTTAAGTACACACGTCCATGCATTCCCTGTACGTACACACGACCATGGAACCCCCTGTAGGTACACACCACCATGCAACCCGGGCATGCACAAGTCGCCATGCAACCTTTGCATGCTTACGAAATACCATGCAATCCCTGTACGTACACAACAACCGAAAGCACAAATAACCACGCAACGCCTTTACGCAAACAACACAATGCAAACCATATACGGACATACCACCATGCAACCGCTGCATGCGTACACACCACCACTGCATGAGAAAACACCACCATACAAACCCTATACGTTGACACCACCATGCAACCACTGTACATTAACACTACCATACAACTCCTGTATGCACAAAGGACATGACAACCCCTGTACGTATAAAAAACCATTCAACTCGTGACAACGATGCAACCCCAGTACGTACAATCAACCATGCAAATACTGAACGCATACACACCACCATGCAACCGCTGCATGCATACACCACCATGGAACCTCTGCACGCACACACAACCACTCAAACCCTATATATAATATATATATATATATATATACAGATCACCAATCAAACCCTGCATGCGTAGACAACAACATACAATCCCTGCTGCAACCGGTTTAAGTGCACACGACCATGCATTCCCTGTACGTTAACAGACCACATTGCCACATGTTTAAGTACACACGTCCATGCATTCCCTGTACG
>NW_024473490.1:0-2000 GCF_017654505.1 Polyodon spathula | reverse complement strand
ATTCAAGGTGGTGTGGCTGTAGGCGACACTTGCTTGACAGTCAGGAATTTTATCTTTTTTGGGTAGAGTGTCATTTCGACCATTGATGTTGCATATTGAAATATTTAAATGGTAAAATGAAATTTCAACACTGTGATACCTACAGCACTCAGTATTCCCAGGTGGTCTCCCATCCAAGTCAACATTGCTTTGCTTCTGAGATCGGACGAGATCAGGCATATTCAAGGTGGTGTGGCTGTAGGCGACACTTGCTTGACAGTCAGGAATTTTATCTTTTTTGGGTAGAGTGTCATTTCGACCATTGATGTTGCATATTGAAATATTTAATGGTAAAATGAAATTTCAACACTGTGATACCTACAGCACTCAGTATTCCCAGGTGGTCTCCCATCCAAGTAACTAAGCCCATTGCTTTGCTTCTGAGATCGGACGAGATCAGGCATATTCAAGGTGGTGTGGCTGTAGGCGACACTTGCTTGACAGTCAGGAATTTTATCTTTTTTGGGTAGAGTGTCATTTCGACCATTGATGTTGCATATTGAAATATTTAAATGGTAAAATGAAATTTCAACACTGTGATACCTACAGCACTCAGTATTCCCAGGTGGTCTCCCATCCAAGTACTAACTAAGCCCAACATTGCTTTGCTTCTGAGATCGGACGAGATCAGGCATATTCAAGGTGGTGTGGCTGTAGGCGACACTTGCTTGACAGTCAGGAATTTTATCTTTTTTGGGTAGAGTGTCATTTCGACCATTGATGTTGCATATTGAAATATTTAAATGGTAAAATGAAATTTCAACACTGTGATACCTACAGCACTCAGTATTCCCAGGTGGTCTCCCATCCAAGTCAACATTGCTTTGCTTCTGAGATCGCGACGAGATCAGGCATATTCAAGGTGGTGTGGCTGTAGGCGACACTTGCTTGACAGTCAGGAATTTTATCTTTTTTGGGTAGAGTGTCATTTCGACCATTGATGTTGCATATTGAAATATTTAAATGGTAAAATGAAATTTCAACACTGTGATACCTACAGCACTCAGTATTCCCAGGTGGTCTCCCATCCAAGTCAACATTGCTTTGCTTCTGAGATCGGACGAGATCAGGCATATTCAAGGTGGTGTGGCTGTAGGCGACACTTGCTTGACAGTCAGGAATTTTATCTTTTTTGGGTAGAGTGTCATTTCGACCATTGATGTTGCATTTTTTGATACCTACAGCACTCAGTATTCCCAGGTGGTCTCCCATCCAAGTGTCATTTGAGATCGGACGAGATCAGGCATATTCAAGGTGGTGTGGCTGTAGACACTTGCTTGACAGTCAGGAATTTTATCTTTTTTGGGTATTGATGTTGCATATTGAAATATTTAAATGGTAAAATGAAATTTCAACACTGTGATATCATTTCAAGGTGGTGTGGCTGTAGGCGACAGCACTACAGCACTCAGTATTCCCAGGTGGTCTCCCATCCAAGTCAGTACATCCAAGTCCAACATTGCTTTGCTTCTGAGATCGGACGAGATCAGGCATATTCAAGGTGGTGTGGCTGTAGGCGACACTTGCTTGACAGTCAGGAATTTTATCTTTTTTGGGTAGAGTGTCATTTCGACCATTGATGTTGCATATTGAAATATTTAAATGGTAAAATGAAATTTCAACACTGTGATACCTACAGCACTCAGTATTCCCAGGTGGTCTCCCATCCAAGTCAACATTGCTTTGCTTCTGAGATCGGACGAGATCAGGCATATTCAAGGTGGTGTGGCTGTAGGCGACACTTGCTTGACAGTCAGGAATTTTATCTTTTTTTTGGGTAGAGTGTCATTTCGACCATTGATGTTGCATATTGAAATATTTAAATGGTAAAATGAAATTTCAACACTGTGATACCTACAGCACTCAGTATTCCATCCAATTACTAACTAAGCCCAACATTGCTTTGCTTCTGAGATCGGACGAGATCAGGCATATTCAAGGTGGTGTGGCTGTAGGTCTCC
>NW_024473489.1:0-4067 GCF_017654505.1 Polyodon spathula | reverse complement strand
CATCCAAGTACTAACTAAGCCCAACATTGCTTTGCTTCTGAGATCGGACGAGATCAGGCATATTCAAGGTGGTGTGGCTGTAGGCGACACTTGCTTGACAGTCAGGAATTTTATCTTTTTTGGGTAGAGTGTCATTTCGACCATTGATGTTGCATATTGAAATATTTAAATGGTAAAATGAAATTTCAACACTGTGATACCTACAGCACTCAGTATTCCCAGGTGGTCTCCCATCCAAGTCTAACAAGCCCAACATTGCTTTGCTTCTGAGATCGGACGAGATCAGGCATATTCAAGGTGGTGTGGCTGTAGGCGACACTTGATTGACAGTCAGGAATTTTATCTTTGTTTGTAGGGTTGTTTGACAGTCAGGAATTTTATCTTTTTTGGGTAGAGTGTCATTTCGACCATTGATGTTGCATATTGAAATATTTAAATGGTAAAATGAAATTTCAACACTGTGATACCTACAGCACTCAGTATTCCCAGGTGGTCTCCCATCCAAGTACTAACATAAGCCCAACATTGCTTTGCTTCGCTGAGATCGGACGAGATCAGGCATATTCAAGGTGGTGTGGCTGTAGGCGACACTTGTTTGACAGTCAGGAATTTTATCTTTTTTGAGATCGGACGAGATCAGGCATATTCAAGGTGGTGTGGGCTGTAGGCGACACTTGCTTGACAGTCAGGAATTTTATCTTTTTTGGGTAGAGTGTCATTTCGACCATTGATGTTGCATATTGAAATATTTAAATGGTAAAATGAAATTTCAACACTGTGATACCTACAGCACTCAGTATTCCCAGGTGGTCTCCCATCCAAGTCAACAAGCCCAACATTGCTTTGCTTCTGAGATCGGACGAGATCAGGCATATTCAAGGTGGTGTGGCTGTAGGCGACACTTGCTTGACAGTCAGGAATTTTATCTTTTTTGGGTAGAGTGTCATTTCGACCATTGATGTTGCATATTGAAATATTTAAATGGTAAAATGAAATTTCAACACTGTGATACCTACAGCACTCAGTATTCCCAGGTGGTCTCCCATCCAAGTCAACATTGCTTTGCTTCTGAGATCGGACGAGATCAGGCATATTCAAGGTGGTGTGGCTGTAGGCGACACTTGCTTGACAGTCAGGAATTTTATCTTTTTTGGGTAGAGTGTCATTTCGACCATTGATGTTGCATATTGAAATATTTAAATTTAAACTGTGATACCTACAGCACTCAGTATTCCCAACACTGTGGCGACACTTGCTTGACAGTCAGGAATTTTATCTTTTTTGGGTAGAGTGTCATTTCGACCATTGATGTTGCATATTGAAATATTTAAATGGTAAAATGAAATTTCAACACTGTGATACCTACAGCACTCAGTATTCCCAGGTGGTCTCCCATCCAAGTACTAACTAAGCCCAACATTGCTTTGCTTCTGAGATCGGACGAGATCAGGCATATTCAAGGTGGTGTGGCTGTAGGCGACACTTGCTTGACAGTCAGGAATTTTATCTTTTTTGGGTAGAGTGTCATTTCGACCATTGATGTTGCATATTGAAATATTTAAATGGTAAAATGAAATTTCAACACTGTGATACCTACAGCACTCAGTATTCCCAGGTGGTCTCCCATCCAAGTCAACATTGCTTTGCTTCTGAGATCGGACGAGATCAGGCATATTCAAGGTGGTGTGGCTGTAGGCGACACTTGCTTGACAGTCAGGAATTTTATCTTTTTTGGGTAGTGTCATTTCGACCATTGATGTTGCATATTGAAATATTTAAATGGTAAAATGAAATTTCAACACTGTGATACCTACAGCACTCAGTATTCCCAGGTGGTCTCCCATCCAAGTCAACATTGCTTTTTGCTTCTGAGATCGGACGAGATCAGGCATATTCAAGGTGGTGTGGCTGTAGGCGACACTTGCTTGACAGTCAGGAATTTTATCTTTTTTGGGTAGAGTGTCATTTCGACCATTGATGTTGCATATTGAAATATTTAAATGGTAAAATGAAATTTCAACACTGTGATACCTACAGCACTCAGTATTCCCAGGTGGTCTCCCATCCAAGTCAACATTGCTTTGCTTCTGAGATCGGACGAGATCAGGCATATTCAAGGTGGTGTGGCTGTAGGCGACACTTGCTTGACAGTCAGGAATTTTATCTTTTTTGGGTAGAGTGTCATTTCGACCATTGATGTTGCATATTGAAATATTTTTAATGGTAAAATGAAATTTCAACACTGTGATACCTACAGCACTCAGTATTCCCAGGTGGTCTCCCATCCAAGTACTAACTAAGCCCAACATTGCTTTGCTTCTGAGATCGGACGAGATCAGGCATATTCAAGGTGGTGTGGCTGTAGGCGACACTTGCTTGACAGTCAGGAATTTTATCTTTTTTGGGTAGAGTGTCATTTCGACCATTGATGTTGCATATTGAAATATTTAAATGGTAAAATGAAATTTCAACACTGTGATACCTACAGCACTCAGTATTCCCAGGTGGTCTCCCATCCAAGTACTAACTAAGCATTGCTTTGCTTCTGAGATCGGACGAGATCAGGCATATTCAAGGTGGTGTGGCTGTAGGCTGTAGGCGACACTTGCTTGACAGTCAGGAATTTTATCTTTTTTGGGTAGAGTGTCATTTCGACCATTGATGTTGCATATTGAAATATTTAAATGGTAAAATGAATGTTCAACACTTCAACACACTGTGATACCTACAGCACTCAGTATTCCCAGGTGGTCTCCCATCCAAGTCAACATTGCTTTGCTTCTGAGATCGGACGAGATCAGGCATATTCAAGGTGGTGTGGCTGTAGGCGACACTTGTTTGACAGTCAGGAATTTTATCTTTTTTGGGTAGAGTGTCATTTCGACCATTGATGTTGCATATTGAAATATTTAAATGGTAAAATGAAATTTCAACACTGTGATACCTACAGCACTCAGTATTCCCAGGTGGTCTCCCATCCAAGTCAACATTGCTTTGCTTCTGAGATCGGACGAGATCAGGCATATTCAAGGTGGTGTGGCTGTAGGCGACACTTGCTTGACAGTCAGGAATTTTATCTTTTTTGGGTAGAGTGTCATTTCGACCATTGATGTTGCATATTGAAATATTTAAATGGTAAAATGAAATTTCAACACTGTGATACCTACAGCACTCAGTATTCCCAGGTGGTCTCCCATCCAAGTCAACTTTGCTTGCTTTGCTTCTGAGATCGGACGAGATCAGGCATATTCAAGGTGGTGTGGCTGTAGGCGACACTTGCTTGACAGTCAGGAATTTTATCTTTTTTATCTTTTTTGGGTAGAGTGTCATTTCGACCATTGATGTTGCATATTGAAATATTTAAATGGTAAAATGAAATTTCAACACTGTGATACCTACAGCACTCAGTATTCCCAGGTGGTCTCCCATCCAAGTACTAACTAAGCCCAACATTGCTTTGCTTCTGAGATCGGACGAGATCAGGCATATTCAAGGTGGTGTGGCTGTAGGCGACACTTGCTTGACAGTCAGGAATTTTATCTTTTTTGGGTAGAGTGTCATTTCGACCATTGATGTTGCATATTGAAATATTTAAATGGTAAAATGAAATTTCAACACTGTGATACCTACAGCACTCAGTATTCCCAGGTGGTCTCCCATCCAAGTCAACATTGCTTTGCTTCTGAGATCGGACGAGATCAGGCATATTCAAGGTGGTGTGGCTGTAGGCGACACTTGCTTGACAGTCAGGAATTTTATCTTTTTTGGGTAGAGTGTCATTTCGACCATTGATGTTGCATATTGAAATATTTAAATGGTAAAATGAAATTTCAACACTGTGATACCTACAGCACTCAGTATTCCCAGGTGGTCTCCCATCCAAGTCAACATTGCTTTGCTTCTGAGATCGGACGAGATCAGGCATATTCAAGGTGGTGTGGCTGTAGGCGACACTTGCTTGACAGTCAGGAATTTTATCTTTTTTGGGTAGAGTGTCATTTCGACCATTGATGTTGCATATTGAAATATTTAAATGGTAAAATGAAATTTCAACACTGTGATACCTA
>NW_024473488.1:0-28933 GCF_017654505.1 Polyodon spathula | reverse complement strand
CAGCACTCAGTATTCCCAGGTGGTCTCCCATTCCCAGGCTTTGGAGATCGGACGAGATCAGGCATATTCAAGGTGGTGTGGCTGTAGGCGACACTTGTTTGACAGTCAGGAATTTTATCTTTTTTGGTAGAGTGTGTCATTTCCCATTGAAGTTGCAACATTGCTTTGCTTCTGAAATCGACTCATTCTGTGATACCTACAGCACTCAGTATCCCAGGTGGTCATATTCAAGGTGGTGTGGACTGTCAGGGTGGTGTGGCTGTAGGCGACACTTGCTTGACAGTCAGGAATTTTATCTTTTTTGGGTAGAGTGTCATTTCGACCATTGATGTTGCATATTGAAATATTTAAATGGTAAAATGAAATTTCAACACTGTGATACCTACAGCACTCAGTATTCCCAGGTGGTCCCATCCAAGTATCCAAGTCAACATTGCTTTGCTTCTGAGATCGGACGAGATCAGGCATATTCAAGGTGGTGTGGCTGTAGGCGACACTTTTCAACACTGTGATACCTACAGCACTCAGTATTCCCAGGTGGTCTCCCCAAGTCCAACTAAGCCAACATTGCTTTGCTTCTGAGATCGGACGAGATCAGGCATATTCAAGGTGGTGTGGCTGTAGGCGACACTTGTTTGACAGTCAGGAATTTTATCTTTTTTGGGTAGAGTGTCATTTCGACCATTGATGTTGCATATTGAAATATTTAAATGGTAAAATGAAATTTCAACACTGTGATACCTACAGCACTCAGTATTCCCAGGTGGTCTCCCATCCAAGTCAACATTGCTTTGCTTCTGAGATCGGACGAGATCAGGCATATTCAAGGTGGTGTGGCTGTAGGCGACACTTGCTTGACAGTCAGGAATTTTATCTTTTTTGGGTAGAGTGTCATTTCGACCATTGATGTTGCATATTGAAATATTTAAATGGTAAAATGAAATTTCAACACTGTGATACCTACAGCACTCAGTATTCCCAGGTGGTCTCCCATCCAAGTCAACATTGCTTTGCTTCTGAGATCGGACGAGATCATATTCAAGGTGGTGTGGCTGTAGGCGACACTTGCTTGATCAGGAATCAAGGTTGGTGTGGCTGTAGGCGACACTTGCTTGACAGTCAGGAATTTTATTTTCTTTTGTTTTTTGTGGTCTTGACATTGCTTTGCTGAGATCGGACAGATCAGGCATATTCAAGGTGGTGTGGCTGTAGGCGACACTTGCTTGACAGTCAGGAATTTTATCTTTTTTGGGTAGAGTGTCATTTCGACCATTGATGTTGCATATTGAAATATTTAAATGGTAAAATGAAATTTCAACACTGTGATATACCTACAGCAC
Source organism: Polyodon spathula (assembly GCF_017654505.1). NCBI lineage: Eukaryota > Metazoa > Chordata > Actinopteri > Acipenseriformes > Polyodontidae > Polyodon > Polyodon spathula. The sequence goes on along the minus strand of NW_024473488.1, from coordinate 27,593 downwards.
TCAGTATTCCCAGGTGGTCTCCCATCCAAGTCAACATTGCTTTGCTTCTGAGATCGGACGAGATCAGGCATATTCAAGGTGGTGTGGCTGTAGGCGACACTTGCTTGACAGTCAGGAATTTTATCTTTTTTGGGTAGAGTGTCATTTCGACCATTGATGTTGCATATTGAAATATTTAAATGGTAAAATGAAATTTCAACACTGTGATACCTACAGCACTCAGTATTCCCAGGTGGTCTCCCATCCAAGTACTAACTAAGCCCAACATTGCTTTGCTTCTGAGATCGGACGAGATCAGGCATATTCAAGGTGGTGTGGCTGTAGGCGACACTTGCTTGACAGTCAGGAATTTTATCTTTTTTGGGTAGAGTGTCATTTCGACCATTGATGTTGCATATTGAAATATTTAAATGGTAAAATGAAATTTCAACACTGTGATACCTACAGCACTCAGTATTCCCAGGTGGTCTCCCATCCAAGTCAACATTCTTTGCTTCTGAGATCGGACGAGATCAGGCATATTCAAGGTGGTGTGGCTGTAGGCGACACTTGCTTGACAGTCAGGAATTTTATCTTTTTTGGGTAGAGTGTCATTTCGACCATTGATGTTGCATATTGAAATATTTAAATGGTAAAATGAAATTTCAACACTGTGATACCTACAGCACTCAGTATTCCCAGGTGGTCTCCCATCCAAGTCAACTAAGCTTTGCTTTTGCTTCTGAGATCGGACGAGATCAGGCATATTCAAGGTGGTGTGGCTGTAGGCGACACTTGCTTGACAGTCAGGAATTTTATCTTTTTTGGGTAGAGTGTCATTTCGACCATTGATGTTGCATATTGAAATATTTAAATGGTAAAATGAAATTTCAACACTGTGATACCTACAGCACTCAGTATTCCCAGGTGGTCTCCCATCCAAGTACTAACTAAGCCCAACATTGCTTTGCTTCTGAGATCGGACGAGATCAGGCATATTCAAGGTGGTGTGTGGCTGTAGGCGACACTTGCTTGACAGTCAGGAATTTTATCTTTTTTGGGTAGAGTGTCATTTCGACCATTGATGTTGCATATTGAAATATTTAAATGGTAAAATGAAATTTCAACACTGTGATACCTACAGCACTCAGTATTCCCAGGTGGTCTCCCATCCAAGTCAACATTGCTTTGCTTCTGAGATCGGACGAGATCAGGCATATTCAAGGTGGTGTGGCTGTAGGCGACACTTGCTTGACAGTCAGGAATTTTATCTTTTTTGGGTAGAGTGTCATTTCGACCATTGATGTTGCATATTGAAATATTTAAATGGTAAAATGAAATTTCAACACTGTGATACCTACAGCACTCAGTATTCCCAGGTGGTCTCCCATCCAAGTACTAACTAAGCCCAACATTGCTTTGCTTCTGAGATCGGACGAGATCAGGCATATTCAAGGTGGTGTGGCTGTAGGCGACACTTGCTTGACAGTCAGGAATTTTATCTTTTTTTTTGGGTAGAGTGTCATTTCGACCATTGATGTTGCATATTGAAATATTTAAATGGTAAAATGAAATTTCAACACTGTGATACCTACAGCACTCAGTATTCCCAGGTGGTCTCCCATCCAAGTCAACATTGCTTTGCTTCTGAGATCGGACGAGATCAGGCATATTCAAGGTGGTGTGGCTGTAGGCGACACTTGCTTGACAGTCAGGAATTTTATCTTTTTTGGGTAGAGTGTCATTTCGACCATTGATGTTGCATATTGAAATATTTAAATGGTAAAATGAAATTTCAACACTGTGATACCTACAGCACTCAGTATTCCCAGGTGGTCTCCCATCCAAGTACTAACTAAGCCCAACATTGCTTTGCTTCTGAGATCGGACGAGATCAGGCATATTCAAGGTGGTGTGGCTGTAGGCGACACTTGCTTGACAGTCAGGAATTTTATCTTTTTTGGGTAGAGTGTCATTTCGACCATTGATGTTGCATATTGAAATATTTAAATGGTAAAATGAAATTTCAACACTGTGATACCTACAGCATACCTACAGCACTCAGTATTCCCAGGTGGTCTCCCATCCAAGTCAACATTGCTTTTTGCTTCTGAGATCGGACGAGATCAGGCATATTCAAGGTGGTGTGGCTGTAGGCGACACTTGCTTGACAGTCAGGAATTTTATCTTTTTTGGGTAGAGTGTCATTTCGACCATTGATGTTGCATATTGAAATATTTAAATGGTAAAATGAAATTTCAACACTGTGATACCTACAGCACTCAGTATTCCCAGGTGGTCTCCCATCCAAGTACTAACTAAGCCCAACATTGCTTTGCTTCTGAGATCGGACGAGATCAGGCATATTCAAGGTGGTGTGGCTGTAGGCGACACTTGCTTGACAGTCAGGAATTTTATCTTTTTTGGGTAGAGTGTCATTTCGACCATTGATGTTGCATATTGAAATATTTAAATGGTAAAATGAAATTTCAACACTGTGATACCTACAGCACTCAGTATTCCCACTTGGTCTCCCATCCAAGTCAACAACATTGCTTTGCTTCTGAGATCGGACGAGATCAGGCATATTCAAGGTGGTGTGGCTGTAGGCGACACTTGCTTGACAGTCAGGAATTTTATCTTTTTTGGGTAGAGTGTCATTTCGACCATTGATGTTGCATATTGAAATATTTAAATGGTAAAATGAAATTTCAACACTGTGATACCTACAGCACTCAGTATTCCCAGGTGGTCTCCCATCCAAGTCAACATTGCTTTGCTTCTGAGATCGGACGAGATCAGGCATATTCAAGGTGGTGTGGCTGTAGGCGACACTTGCTTGACAGTCAGGAATTTTATCTTTTTTGGGTAGAGTGTCATTTCGACCATTGATGTTGCATATTGAAATATTTAAATGGTAAAATGAAATTTCAACACTGTGATACCTACAGCACTCAGTATTCCCAGGTGGTCTCCCATCCAAGTCAACATTGCTTTGCTTCTGAGATCGGACGAGATCGGACTAAGATCAGGCATATTCAAGGTTGTGGCTTTAGGCGACACTTGCTTGACAGAGATCGGACGAGATCAGGCATATTCAAGGTGGTGTGGCTGTAGGCTGTACACACTTGTTTGACAGTCAGGAATTTTATCTTTTTTGGGTAGAGTGTCATTTCGACCATTGATGTTGCATATTGAAATATTTAAATGGTAAAATGAAATTTCAACACTGTGATACCTACAGCACTCAGTATTCCCAGGTGGTCTCCCATCCAAGTCAACATTGCTTTGCTTCTGAGATCGGACGAGATCAGGCATATTCAAGGTGGTGTGGCTGTAGGCGACACTTGCTTGACAGTCAGGAATTTTATCTTTTTTGGGTAGAGTGTCATTTCGACCATTGATGTTGCATATTGAAATATTTAAATGGTAAAATGAAATTTCAACACTGTGATACCTACAGCACTGAAATATTTAAATGGTAAAATGAAATTTCAACATTTGCCTTCAGATCGTCAGGCATATTCAAGGTGGTGTGGCCGACACTTGTTGACAGTCAGGAATTTTATCCCAGGTTGTCATTTCAGACCATTGATGTTGCCCATCAAGTACTAACTAAGCCCAACATTGCTTTGCTTCTGAGATCGGACGAGATCAGGCATATTCAAGGTGGTGTGGCTGTAGGCGACACTTGCTTGACAGTCAGGAATTTTATCTTTTTTGGGTAGAGTGTCATTTCGACCATTGATGTTGCATATTGAAATATTTAAATGGTAAAATGAAATTTCAACACTGTGATACCTACAGCACTCAGTATTCCCAGGTGGTCTCCCATCCAAGTACTAACTAAGCCCAACATTGCTTTGCTTCTGAGATCGGACGAGATCAGGCATATTCAAGGTGGTGTGGCTGTAGGCGACACTTGCTTGACAGTCAGGAATTTTATCTTTTTTGGGTAGAGTGTCATTTCGACCATTGATGTTGCATATTGAAATATTTAAATGGTAAAATGAAATTTCAACACTGTGATACCTACAGCACTCAGTATTCCAGGTGGTCTCCCATCCAAGTCAACATTGCTTTGCTTCTGAGATCGGACGAGATCAGGCATATTCAAGGTGGTGTGGCTGTAGGCGACACTTGCTTGACAGTCAGGAATTTTATCTTTTTTGGGTAGAGTGTCATTTCGACCATTGATGTTGCATATTGAAATATTTAAATGGTAAAATGAAATTTCAACACTGTGATACCTACAGCACTCAGTATTCCCAGGTGGTCTCCCATCCAAGTACTAACAAGCCCAACATTGCTTTGCTTCTGAGATCGGACGAGATCAGGCATATTCAAGGTGGTGTGGCTGTAGGCGACACTTGCTTGACAGTCAGGAATTTTATCTTTTTTGGGTAGAGTGTCATTTCGACCATTGATGTTGCATATTGAAATATTTAAATGGTAAAATGAAATTTCAACACTGTGATACCTACAGCACTCAGTATTCCCAGGTGGTCTCCCATCCAAGTCAACATTGCTTTGCTTCTGAGATCGGACGAGATCAGGCATATTCATATTCAAGGTGGTGTGGCTGTAGGCGACACTTGCTTGACAGTCAGGAATTTTATCTTTTTTGGGTAGAGTGTCATTTCGACCATTGATGTTGCATATTGAAATATTTAAATGGTAAAATGAAATTTCAACACTGTGATACCTACAGCACTCAGTATTCCCAGGTGGTCTCCCATCCAAGTACTAACTAAGCCCAACATTGCTTTGCTTCTGAGATCGGACGCTTTGCTTCTGAGATCGAGAGATCAGGCATATTCAAGGTGGTGTGGCTGTAGGCGACACTTGCTTGACAGTCAGGAATTTTATCTTTTTTGGGTAGAGTGTCATTTCGACCATTGATGTTGCATATTGAAATATTTAAATGGTAAAATGAAATTTCAACACTGTGATACCTACAGCACTCAGTAAAAAGTTTTCAACACTGTGATACCTACAGCAACACTGTGATACCTACAGTATTCCCAGGTGGTCTCCCATCCAAGTCAACAAGCCCAACATTGCTTTGCTTCTGAGATCGGACGAGATCAGGCATATTCAAGGTGGTGTGGCTGTAGGCGACACTTGCTTGACAGTCAGGAATTTTATCTTTTTTGGGTAGAGTGTCATTTCGACCATTGATGTTGCATATTGAAATATTTAAATGGTAAAATGAAATTTCAACACTGTGATACCTACAGCACTCAGTATTCCCAGGTGGTCTCCCATCCAAGTCAACATTGCTTTGCTTCTGAGATCGGACGAGATCAGGCATATTCAAGGTGGTGTGGCTGTAGGCGACACTTGCTTGACAGTCAGGAATTTTATCTTTTTTGGGTAGAGTGTCATTTCGACCATTGATGTTGCATATTGAAATATTTAAATGGTAAAATGAAATTTCAACACTGTGATACCTACAGCACTCAGTATTCCCAGGTGGTCTCCCATCCAAGTCCAACCAAGCCCAACATTGCTTTGCTTCTGAGATCGGACGAGATCAGGCATATTCAAGGTGGTGTGGCTGTAGGCGACACTTGCTTGACAGTTAGGGAATTTTATCTTTTTTGGGTAGAGTGTCATTTCGACCATTGATGTTGCATATTGAAATATTTAAATGGTAAAATGAAATTTCAACACTGTGATACCTACAGCACTCAGTATTCCCAGGTGGTCTCCCATCCAAGTCAACATTGCTTTGCTTCTGAGATCGGACGAGATCAGGCATATTCAAGGTGGTGTGGCTGTAGGCGACACTTGCTTGACAGTCAGGAATTTTATCTTTTTTGGGTAGAGTGTCATTTCGACCATTGATGTTGCATATTGAAATATTTAAATGGTAAAATGAAATTTCAACACTGTGATACCTACAGCACTCAGTATTCCCAGGTGGTCTCCCATCCAAGTACTAACTAAGCCCAACATTGCTTTGCTTCTGAGATCGGACGAGATCAGGCATATTCAAGGTGGTGTGGCTGTAGGCGACACTTGCTTGACAGTCAGGAATTTTATCTTTTTTGGGTAGAGTGTCATTTCGACCATTGATGTTGCATATTGAAATATTTAAATGGTAAAATGAAATTTCAACACTGTGATACCTACAGCACTCAGTATTCCCAGGTGGTCTCCCATCCAAGTCAACATTGCTTTTTGCTTCTGAGATCGGACGAGATCAGGCATATTCAAGGTGGTGTGGCTGTAGGCGACACTTGCTTGACAGTCAGGAATTTTATCTTTTTTGGGTAGAGTGTCATTTCGACCATTGATGTTGCATATTGAAATATTTAAATGGTAAAATGAAATTTCAACACTGTGATACCTACAGCACTCAGTATTCCCAGGTGGTCTCCCATCCAAGTCTAACTAAGCCCACATTGCTTTGCTTCTGAGATCGGACGAGATCAGGCATATTCAAGGTGGTGTGGCTGTAGGCGACACTTGCTTGACAGTCAGGAATTTTATCTTTTTTGGGTAGAGTGTCATTTCGACCATTGATGTTGCATATTGAAATATTTAAATGGTAAAATGAAATTTCAACACTGTGATACCTACAGCACTCAGTATTCCCAGGTGGTCTCCCATCCAAGTCAACATTGCTTTGCTTTGCTGAGATCGGACGAGATCAGGCATATTCAAGGTGGTGTGGCTGTAGGCGACACTTGCTTGACAGTCAGGAATTTTATCTTTTTTGGGTAGAGTGTCATTTCGACCATTGATGTTGCATATTGAAATATTTAAATGGTAAAATGAAATTTCAACACTGTGATACCTACAGCACTCAGTATTCCCAGGTGGTCTCCCATCCAAGTACTAACTAAGCCCAACATTGCTTTGCTTCTGAGATCGGACGAGATCAGGCATATTCAAGGTGGTGTGGCTGTAGGCGACACTTGTGGCTGACAGTCAGGAATTTTATCTTTTTTTTTTGGGTAGAGTGTCATTTCGACCATTGATGTTGCATATTGAAATATTTAAATGGTAAAATGAAATTTCAACACTGTGATACCTACAGCACTCAGTATTCCCAGGTGGTCTCCCATCCAAGTCAACATTTGCTTTGCTTCTGAGATCGGATCGGACGAGATCAGGCATATTCAAGGTGGTGTGGCTGTAGGCGACACTTGCTTGACAGTCAGGAATTTTATCTTTTTTGGGTAGAGTGTCATTTCGACCATTGATGTTGCATATTGAAATATTTAAATGGTAAAATGAAATTTCAACACTGTGATACCTACAGCACTCAGTATTCCCAGGTGGTCTCCCATCCAAGTCAACATTGCTTTGCTTCTGAGATCGGACGAGATCAGGCATATTCAAGGTGGTGTGGCTGTAGGCGACACTTGCTTGACAGTCAGGAATTTTATCTTTTTTTTGTAGAGTGTCATTTCGACCATTGATGTTGCATATTGAAATATTTAAATGGTAAAATGAAATTTCAACACTGTGATACCTACAGCACTCAGTATTCCCAGGTGGTCTCCCATCCAAGTCTAACAAGCCCAACATTGCTTTGCTTCTGAGATCGGACGAGATCAGGCATATTCAAGGTGGTGTGGCTGTAGGCGACACTTGTTTGACAGTCAGGAATTTTATCTTTTTTGGGTAGAGTGTCATTTCGACCATTGATGTTGCATATTGAAATATTTAAATGGTAAAATGAAATTTCAACACTGTGATACCTACAGCACTCAGTATTCCCAGGTGGTCTCCCATCCAAGTCAACATTGCTTTGCTTCTGAGATCGGACGAGATCAGGCATATTCAAGGTGGTGTGGCTGTAGGCGACACTTGCTTGACAGTCAGGAATTTTATCTTTTTTGGGTAGAGTGTCATTTCGACCATTGATGTTGCATATTGAAATATTTAAATGGTAAAATGAAATTTCAACACTGTGATACCTACAGCACTCAGTATTCCCAGGTGGTCTCCCATCCAAGTACTAACTAAGCCCAACATTGCTTTGCTTCTGAGATCGGACGAGATCAGGCATATTCAAGGTGGTGTGGCTGTAGGCGACACTTGCTTGACAGTCAGGAATTTTATCTTTTTTGGGTAGAGTGTCATTTCGACCATTGATGTTGCATATTGAAATATTTAAATGGTAAAATGAAATTTCAACACTGTGATACCTACAGCACTCAGTATTCCCAGGTGGTCTCCCATCCAAGTCAACATTGCTTTTTGCTTCTGAGATCGGACGAGATCAGGCATATTCAAGGTGGTGTGGCTGTAGGCGACACTTGCTTGACAGTCAGGAATTTTATCTTTTTTGGGTAGAGTGTCATTTCGACCATTGATGTTGCATATTGAAATATTTAAATGGTAAAATGAAATTTCAACACTGTGATACCTACAGCACTCAGTATTCCCAGGTGGTCTCCCATCCAAGTACTAACTAAGCCCAACATTGCTTTGCTTCTGAGATCGGACGAGATCAGGCATATTCAAGGTGGTGTGGCTGTAGGCGACACTTGCTTGACAGTCAGGAATTTTATCTTTTTTGGGTAGAGTGTCATTTCGACCATTGATGTTGCATATTGAAATATTTAAATGGTAAAATGAAATTTCAACACTGTGATACCTACAGCACTCAGTATTCCCAGGTGGTCTCCCATCCAAGTCAACATTGCTTTGCTTCTGAGATCGGACGAGATCAGGCATATTCAAGGTGGTGTGGCTGTAGGCGACACTTGCTTGACAGTCAGGAATTTTATCTTTTTTGGGTAGAGTGTCATTTCGACCATTGATGTTGCATATTGAAATATTTAAATGGTAAAATGAAATTTCAACACTGTGATACCTACAGCACTCAGTATTCCCAGGTGGTCTCCCATCCAAGTCAACAACATTGCTTTGCTTCTGAGATCGGACGAGATCAGGCATATTCAAGGTGGTGTGGCTGTAGGCGACACTTGCTTGACAGTCAGGAATTTTATCTTTTTTTTGGGTAGAGTGTCATTTCGACCATTGATGTTGCATATTGAAATATTTAAATGGTAAAATGAAATTTCAACACTGTGATACCTACAGCACTCAGTATTCCCAGGTGGTCTCCCATACAAGTCAACATTGCTTTGCTTCTGAGATCGGACAAGTCAACATTGCTTTGCTTCTGAGATCGGACGAGATCAGGCATATTCAAGGTGGTGTGGCTGTAGGCGACACTTGCTTGACAGTCAGGAATTTTATCTTTTTTGGGTAGAGTGTCATTTCGACCATTGATGTTGCATATTGAAATATTTAAATGGTAAAATGAAATTTCAACACTGTGATACCTACAGCACTCAGTATTCCCAGGTGGTCTCCCATCCAAGTACTAACTAAGCCCAACATTGCTTTGCTTCTGAGATCGGACGAGATCAGGCATATTCAAGGTGGTGTGGCTGTAGGCGACACTTGCTTGACAGTCAGGAATTTTATCTTTTTTGGGTAGAGTGTCATTTCGACCATTGATGTTGCATATTGAAATATTTAAATGGTAAAATGAAATTTCAACACTGTGATACCTACAGCACTCAGTATTCCCAGGTGGTCTCCCATCCAAGTACTAACTAAGCTTTGCTTCTGAGATCGGAGATCGACGATCGGCATATTCAAGGTGGTGTGGCTGTAGGCGACACTTGTTTGACAGTCAGGAATTTTATCTTTTTTGGGTAGAGTGTCATTTCGACCATTGATGTTGCATATTGAAATATTTAAATGGTAAAATGAAATTTCAACACTGTGATACCTACAGCACTCAGTATTCCCAGGTGGTCTCCCATCCAAGTGGTAAGCTTTGCTTCTGAGATCCAGGCATATCATATTGAAATATTTAAATGGTAAAATGAAATTTCAACACTGTGATACCTACAGCACTCAGTATTCCCAGGTGGTCTCCCATCCAAGTACTAACTAAGCTTTGCTTCTGAGATCGGACGAGATCAGGCATATTCAAGGTGGTGTGGCTGTAGGCGACACTTGTTTGACAGTCAGGAATTTTATCTTTTTTGGGTAGAGTGTCATTTCGACCATTGATGTTGCATATTGAAATATTTAAATGGTAAAATGAAATTTCAACACTGTGATACCTACAGCACTCAGTATTCCCAGGTGGTCTCCCATCCAAGTCAACATTGCTTTGCTTCTGAGATCGGACGAGATCAGGCATATTCAAGGTGGTGTGGCTGTAGGCGACACTTGTTTGACAGTCAGGAATTTTATCTTTTTTGGGTAGAGTGTCATTTCGACCATTGATGTTGCATATTGAAATATTTAAATGGTAAAATGAAATTTCAACACTGTGATACCTACAGCACTCAGTATTCCCAGGTGGTCTCCCATCCAAGTCAACATTGCTTTGCTTCTGAGATCGGACGAGATCAGGCATATTCAAGGTGGTGTGGCTGTAGGCGACACTTGTTTGACAGTCAGGAATTTTATCTTTTTTGGGTAGAGTGTCATTTCGACCATTGATGTTGCATATTGAAATATTTAAATGGTAAAATGTTTCATTGATACGACCATTGGTGTTGCATATTGAAATTGTTTGACAGTCAGGAATTTTTTTTTGGTAAATGACCATTGATGTTGCATATTGAAATATTTAAATGGTAAAATGAAATTTCAACACTGTGATACCTACAGCACTCAGTATTCCCAGGTGGTCTCCCATCCAAGTCAACATTGCTTTGCTTCTGAGATCGGACGAGATCAGGCATATTCAAGGTGGTGTGGCTGTAGGCGACACTTGTTTGACAGTCAGGAATTTTATCTTTTTTGGGTAGAGTGTCATTTCGACCATTGATGTTGCATATTGAAATATTTAAATGGTAAAATGAAATTTCAACACTGTGATACCTACAGCACTCAGTATTCCCAGGTGGTCTCCCATCCAAGTCTTTTTTGGGTAACTGTCATTTCGACCATTGATGTTGCATATTGAAATATTTAAATGGTAAAATGAAATTTCAACACTGTGATACCTACAGCACTCAGTATTCCCAGGTGGTCTCCCATCCAAGTCAACATTGCTTTGCTTCTGAGATCGGACGAGATCAGGCATATTCAAGGTGGTGTGGCTGTAGGCGACACTTGCTTGACAGTCAGGAATTTTATCTTTTTTGGGTAGAGTGTCATTTCGACCATTGATGTTGCATATTGAAATATTTAAATGGTAAAATGAAATTTCAACACTGTGATACCTACAGCACTCAGTATTCCCAGGTGGTCTCCCATCCAAGTACTAACTAAGCCCAACATTGCTTTGCTTCTGAGATCGGACGAGATCAGGCATATTCAAGGTGGTGTGGCTGTAGGCGACACTTGCTTGACAGTCAGGAATTTTATCTTTTTTGGGTAGAGTGTCATTTCGACCATTGATGTTGCATATTGAAATATTTAAATGGTAAAATGAAATTTCAACACTGTGATACCTACAGCACTCAGTATTCCCAGGTGGTCTCCCATCCAAGTCAACATTGCTTTGCTTCTGAGATCGGACGAGATCAGGCATATTCAAGGTGGTGTGGCTGTAGGCGACACTTGCTTGACAGTCAGGAATTTTATCTTTTTTGGGTAGAGTGTCATTTCGACCATTGATGTTGCATATTGAAATATTTAAATGGTAAAATGAAATTTCAACACTGTGATACCTACAGCACTCAGTATTCCCAGGTGGTCTCCCATCCAAGTCAACATTGCTTTGCTTCTGAGATCGGACGAGATCAGGCATATTCAAGGTGGTGTGGCTGTAGGCGACACTTGCTTGACAGTCAGGAATTTTATCTTTTTTGGGTAGAGTGTCATTTCGACCATTGATGTTGCATATTGAAATATTTAAATGGTAAAATGAAATTTCAACACTGTGATACCTACAGCACTCAGTATTCCCAGGTGGTCTCCCATCCAAGTACTAACTAAGCCCAACATTGCTTTGCTTCTGAGATCGGACGAGATCAGGCATATTCAAGGTGGTGTGGCTGTAGGCGACACTTGTTTGACAGTCAGGAATTTTATCTTTTTTGGGTAGAGTGTCATTTCGACCATTGATGTTGCATATTGAAATATTTAAATGGTAAAATGAAATTTCAACACTGTGATACCTACAGCACTCAGTATTCCCAGGTGGTCTCCCATCCAAGTACTAACTAAGCCCAACATTGCTTTGCTTCTGAGATCGGACGAGATCAGGCATATTCAAGGTGGTGTGGCTGTAGGCGACACTTGTTTGACAGTCAGGAATTTTATCTTTTTTGGGTAGAGTGTCATTTCGACCATTGATGTTGCATATTGAAATATTTAAATGGTAAAATGAAATTTCAACACTGTGATACCTACAGCACTCAGTATTCCCAGGTGGTCTCCCATCCAAGTCAACATTGCTTTGCTTCTGAGATCGCTTTGCTTCTGAGATCGGACGAGATCAGGCATATTCAAGGTGGTGTGGCTGTAGGCGACACTTGTTTGACAGTCAGGAATTTTATCTTTTTTGGGTAGAGTGTCATTTCGACCATTGATGTTGCATATTGAAATATTTAAATGGTAAAATGAAATTTCAACACTGTGATACCTACAGCACTCAGTATTCCCAGGTGGTCTCCCATCCAAGTCAACATTGCTTTGCTTCTGAGATCGGACGAGATCAGGCATATTCAAGGTGGTGTGGCTGTAGGCGACACTTGTTTGACAGTCAGGAATTTTATCTTTTTTGGGTAGAGTGTCATTTCGACCATTGATGTTGCATATTGAAATATTTAAATGGTAAAATGAAATTTCAACACTGTGATACCTACAGCACTCAGTATTCCCAGGTGGTCTCCCATCCAAGTCAACATTGCTTTGCTTCTGAGATCGGACGAGATCAGGCATATTCAAGGTGGTGTGGCTGTAGGCGACACTTGTTTGACAGTCAGGAATTTTATCTTTTTTGGGTAGAGTGTCATTTCGACCATTGATGTTGCATATTGAAATATTTAAATGGTAAAATGAAATTTCAACACTGTGATACCTACAGCACTCAGTATTCCCAGGTGGTCTCCCATCCAAGTCAACATTGCTTTGCTTCTGAGATCGGACGAGATCAGGCATATTCAAGGTGGTGTGGCTGTAGGCGACACTTGTTTGACAGTCAGGAATTTTATCTTTTTTGGGTAGAGTGTCATTTCGACCATTGATGTTGCATATTGAAATATTTAAATGGTAAAATGAAATTTCAACACTGTGATACCTACAGCACTCAGTATTCCCAGGTGGTCTCCCATCCAAGTCAACATTGCTTTGCTTCTGAGATCGGACGAGATCAGGCATATTCAAGGTGGTGTGGCTGTAGGCGACACTTGTTTGACAGTCAGGAATTTTATCTTTTTTGGGTAGAGTGTCATTTCGACCATTGATGTTGCATATTGAAATATTTAAATGGTAAAATGAAATTTCAACACTGTGATACCTACAGCACTCAGTATTCCCAGGTGGTCTCCCATCCAAGTACTAACTAAGCCCAACATTGCTTTGCTTCTGAGATCGGACGAGATCAGGCATATTCAAGGTGGTGTGGCTGTAGGCGACACTTGTTTGACAGTCAGGAATTTTATCTTTTTTGGGTAGAGTGTCATTTCGACCATTGATGTTGCATATTGAAATATTTAAATGGTAAAATGAAATTTCAACACTGTGATACCTACAGCACTCAGTATTCCCAGGTGGTCTCCCATCCAAGTCAACATTGCTTTGCTTCTGAGATCGGACGAGATCAGGCATATTCAAGGTGGTGTGGCTGTAGGCGACACTTGTTTGACAGTCAGGAATTTTATCTTTTTTGGGTAGAGTGTCATTTCGACCATTGATGTTGCATATTGAAATATTTAAATGGTAAAATGAAATTTCAACACTGTGATACCTACAGCACTCAGTATTCCCAGGTGGTCTCCCATCCAAGTCAACATTGCTTTGCTTCTGAGATCGGACGAGATCAGGCATATTCAAGGTGGTGTGGCTGTAGGCGACACTTGTTTGACAGTCAGGAATTTTATCTTTTTTGGGTAGAGTGTCATTTCGACCATTGATGTTGCATATTGAAATATTTAAATGGTAAAATGAAATTTCAACACTGTGATACCTACAGCACTCAGTATTCCCAGGTGGTCTCCCATCCATCCAAGTCAACATTGCTTTGCTTCTGAGATCGGACGAGATCAGGCATATTCAAGGTGGTGTGGCTGTAGGCGACACTTGTTTGACAGTCAGGAATTTTATCTTTTTTGGGTAGAGTGTCATTTCGACCATTGATGTTGCATATTGAAATATTTAAATGGTAAAATGAAATTTCAACACTGTGATACCTACAGCACTCAGTATTCCCAGGTGGTCTCCCATCCAAGTCAACATTGCTTTGCTTCTGAGATCGGACGAGATCAGGCATATTCAAGGTGGTGTGGCTGTAGGCGACACTTGTTTGACAGTCAGGAATTTTATCTTTTTTGGGTAGAGTGTCATTTCGACCATTGATGTTGCATATTGAAATATTTAAATGGTAAAATGAAATTTCAACACTGTGATACCTACAGCACTCAGTATTCCCAGGTGGTCTCCCATCCAAGTCAACATTGCTTTGCTTCTGAGATCGGACGAGATCAGGCATATTCAAGGTGGTGTGGCTGTAGGCGACACTTGTTTGACAGTCAGGAATTTTATCTTTTTTGGGTAGAGTGTCATTTCGACCATTGATGTTGCATATTGAAATATTTAAATGGTAAAATGAAATTTCAACACTGTGATACCTACAGCACTCAGTATTCCCAGGTGGTCTCCCATCCAAGTCAACATTGCTTTGCTTCTGAGATCGGACGAGATCAGGCATATTCAAGGTGGTGTGGCTGTAGGCGACACTTGTTTGACAGTCAGGAATTTTATCTTTTTTGGGTAGAGTGTCATTTCGACCATTGATGTTGCATATTGAAATATTTAAATGGTAAAATGAAATTTCAACACTGTGATACCTACAGCACTCAGTATTCCCAGGTGGTCTCCCATCCAAGTCAACATTGCTTTGCTTCTGAGATCGGACGAGATCAGGCATATTCAAGGTGGTGTGGCTGTAGGCGACACTTGTTTGACAGTCAGGAATTTTATCTTTTTTGGGTAGAGTGTCATTTCGACCATTGATGTTGCATATTGAAATATTTAAATGGTAAAATGAAATTTCAACACTGTGATACCTACAGCACTCAGTATTCCCAGGTGGTCTCCCATCCAAGTCAACATTGCTTTGCTTCTGAGATCGGACGAGATCAGGCATATTCAAGGTGGTGTGGCTGTAGGCGACACTTGTTTGACAGTCAGGAATTTTATCTTTTTTGGGTAGAGTGTCATTTCGACCATTGATGTTGCATATTGAAATATTTAAATGGTAAAATGAAATTTCAACACTGTGATACCTACAGCACTCAGTATTCCCAGGTGGTCTCCCATCCAAGTACTAACTAAGCCCAACATTGCTTTGCTTCTGAGATCGGACGAGATCAGGCATATTCAAGGTGGTGTGGCTGTAGGCGACACTTGTTTGACAGTCAGGAATTTTATCTTTTTTGGGTAGAGTGTCATTTCGACCATTGATGTTGCATATTGAAATATTTAAATGGTAAAATGAAATTTCAACACTGTGATACCTACAGCACTCAGTATTCCCAGGTGGTCTCCCATCCAAGTCAACATTGCTTTGCTTCTGAGATCGGACGAGATCAGGCATATTCAAGGTGGTGTGGCTGTAGGCGACACTTGTTTGACAGTCAGGAATTTTATCTTTTTTGGGTAGAGTGTCATTTCGACCATTGATGTTGCATATTGAAATATTTAAATGGTAAAATGAAATTTCAACACTGTGATACCTACAGCACTCAGTATTCCCAGGTGGTCTCCCATCCAAGTCAACATTGCTTTGCTTCTGAGATCGGACGAGATCAGGCATATTCAAGGTGGTGTGGCTGTAGGCGACACTTGTTTGACAGTCAGGAATTTTATCTTTTTTGGGTAGAGTGTCATTTCGACCATTGATGTTGCATATTGAAATATTTAAATGGTAAAATGAAATTTCAACACTGTGATACCTACAGCACTCAGTATTCCCAGGTGGTCTCCCATCCAAGTATAACTAAGCCCAACATTGCTTTGCTTCTGAGATCGGACGAGATCAGGCATATTCAAGGTGGTGTGGCTGTAGGCGACACTTGTTTGACAGTCAGGAATTTTATCTTTTTTGGGTAGAGTGTCATTTCGACCATTGATGTTGCATATTGAAATATTTAAATGGTAAAATGAAATTTCAACACTGTGATACCTACAGCACTCAGTATTCCCAGGTGGTCTCCCATCCAAGTCAACATTGCTTTGCTTCTGAGATCGGACGAGATCAGGCATATTCAAGGTGGTGTGGCTGTAGGCGACACTTGTTTGACAGTCAGGAATTTTATCTTTTTTGGGTAGAGTGTCATTTCGACCATTGATGTTGCATATTGAAATATTTAAATGGTAAAATGAAATTTCAACACTGTGATACCTACAGCACTCAGTATTCCCAGGTGGTCTCCCATCCAAGTCAACATTGCTTTGCTTCTGAGATCGGACGAGATCAGGCATATTCAAGGTGGTGTGGCTGTAGGCGACACTTGTTTGACAGTCAGGAATTTTATCTTTTTTGGGTAGAGTGTCATTTCGACCATTGATGTTGCATATTGAAATATTTAAATGGTAAAATGAAATTTCAACACTGTGATACCTACAGCACTCAGTATTCCCAGGTGGTCTCCCATCCAAGTCAACATTGCTTTGCTTCTGAGATCGGACGAGATCAGGCATATTCAAGGTGGTGTGGCTGTAGGCGACACTTGTTTGACAGTCAGGAATTTTATCTTTTTTGGGTAGAGTGTCATTTCGACCATTGATGTTGCATATTGAAATATTTAAATGGTAAAATGAAATTTCAACACTGTGATACCTACAGCACTCAGTATTCCCAGGTGGTCTCCCATCCAAGTCAACATTGCTTTGCTTCTGAGATCGGACGAGATCAGGCATATTCAAGGTGGTGTGGCTGTAGGCGACACTTGTTTGACAGTCAGGAATTTTATCTTTTTTGGGTAGAGTGTCATTTCGACCATTGATGTTGCATATTGAAATATTTAAATGGTAAAATGAAATTTCAACACTGTGATACCTACAGCACTCAGTATTCCCAGGTGGTCTCCCATCCAAGTCAACATTGCTTTGCTTCTGAGATCGGACGAGATCAGGCATATTCAAGGTGGTGTGGCTGTAGGCGACACTTGTTTGACAGTCAGGAATTTTATCTTTTTTGGGTAGAGTGTCATTTCGACCATTGATGTTGCATATTGAAATATTTAAATGGTAAAATGAAATTTCAACACTGTGATACCTACAGCACTCAGTATTCCCAGGTGGTCTCCCATCCAAGTACTAACTAAGCCCAACATTGCTTTGCTTCTGAGATCGGACGAGATCAGGCATATTCAAGGTGGTGTGGCTGTAGGCGACACTTGTTTGACAGTCAGGAATTTTATCTTTTTTGGGTAGAGTGTCATTTCGACCATTGATGTTGCATATTGAAATATTTAAATGGTAAAATGAAATTTCAACACTGTGATACCTACAGCACTCAGTATTCCCAGGTGGTCTCCCATCCAAGTCAACATTGCTTTGCTTCTGAGATCGGACGAGATCAGGCATATTCAAGGTGGTGTGGCTGTAGGCGACACTTGTTTGACAGTCAGGAATTTTATCTTTTTTGGGTAGAGTGTCATTTCGACCATTGATGTTGCATATTGAAATATTTAAATGGTAAAATGAAATTTCAACACTGTGATACCTACAGCACTCAGTATTCCCAGGTGGTCTCCCATCCAAGTCAACATTGCTTTGCTTCTGAGATCGGACGAGATCAGGCATATTCAAGGTGGTGTGGCTGTAGGCGACACTTGTTTGACAGTCAGGAATTTTATCTTTTTTGGGTAGAGTGTCATTTCGACCATTGATGTTGCATATTGAAATATTTAAATGGTAAAATGAAATTTCAACACTGTGATACCTACAGCACTCAGTATTCCCAGGTGGTCTCCCATCCAAGTCAACATTGCTTTGCTTCTGAGATCGGACGAGATCAGGCATATTCAAGGTGGTGTGGCTGTAGGCGACACTTGTTTGACAGTCAGGAATTTTATCTTTTTTGGGTAGAGTGTCATTTCGACCATTGATGTTGCATATTGAAATATTTAAATGGTAAAATGAAATTTCAACACTGTGATACCTACAGCACTCAGTATTCCCAGGTGGTCTCCCATCCAAGTACTAACTAAGCCCAACATTGCTTTGCTTCTGAGATCGGACGAGATCAGGCATATTCAAGGTGGTGTGGCTGTAGGCGACACTTGTTTGACAGTCAGGAATTTTATCTTTTTTGGGTAGAGTGTCATTTCGACCATTGATGTTGCATATTGAAATATTTAAATGGTAAAATGAAATTTCAACACTGTGATACCTACAGCACTCAGTATTCCCAGGTGGTCTCCCATCCAAGTACTAACTAAGCCCAACATTGCTTTGCTTCTGAGATCGGACGAGATCAGGCATATTCAAGGTGGTGTGGCTGTAGGCGACACTTGTTTGACAGTCAGGAATTTTATCTTTTTTGGGTAGAGTGTCATTTCGACCATTGATGTTGCATATTGAAATATTTAAATGGTAAAATGAAATTTCAACACTGTGATACCTACAGCACTCAGTATTCCCAGGTGGTCTCCCATCCAAGTAAGCCCAACATTGCTTTGCTTCTGAGATCGGACGAGATCAGGCATATTCAAGGTGGTGTGGCTGTAGGCGACACTTGCTTGACAGTCAGGAATTTTATCTTTTTTGGGTAGAGTGTCATTTCGACCATTGATGTTGCATATTGAAATATTTAAATGGTAAAATGAAATTTCAACACTGTGATACCTACAGCACTCAGTATTCCCAGGTGGTCTCCCATCCAAGTCAACATTGCTTTGCTTCTGAGATCGGACGAGATCAGGCATATTCAAGGTGGTGTGGCTGTAGGCGACACTTGTTTGACAGTCAGGAATTTTATCTTTTTTGGGTAGGCCCTGGCTTTCAAGGCGGCGGCAGCAGCAGCAGCAAAGCGCCCTTTCGCCGGGGCGGAACGGCAGATGCGTTTTGGGAAGAGTTCCCTTTTTTTGTTTTGCGTGGCCTTGCTGCCGCTTGGTAGAGGGGAGTGCCTTTGGGCCGGCCGGAAGGGCTCGGCCGCCAGCAAAGGCACACTCTGGCTTCTCTACAGCTCGAATAAATCTTTCGCCTTTTACTAAAGATTTCCGTGGAGAGGAGCATTTACGAGTTCGATCCAATTTTTGGACAGCCCTTCCCCTCAGGGAGGGGCTCCACCTGGAGTTTAAAAGCAGAATGAGCACAGAAAGGGCGGTCGCCCCTGTTGGAGCCCATCACCTACCTTTCTTTCTTTCCCTCCGCCCGAGAAGCAAGTACCACGGCTGCTCCGGCGGGCGGCCGCGCCCGGGGCGTTTGGCCAAAACCATTGTGGGCATCGCTTCTCGGCCTCTTGGCTCGATCAAGGGTTGCGATCGCTTTGGTTGTTAACAACTAAGGTTTTGTGTTTATCTTTTACAGGAGCTCTAAAGGCGTGCCGGTATTTCTTGTGGAGGGGGACCGGATAGCAGAGAGCAGAGAGATCAGCGTTGTGTTTTATCGGGTAGGGCCCCTTGGGGCACCTCACCTTTAATTGTTTTGTGATGTCGTTTGCAAGGATGGGAGAGAGAAGGTACAACTGTGTACGGTTTTCTTTAAAGAAGAAATACACAGAAGGGGATTTGAGGATGGAGATGGGGAGGTTAGAATTCAGTAGGTGTGTATTACAGAGGGCCTTGAAATTTGAACCTAAAGATTTGAACTGCCTTATTGCTTTACCAAATGGTATGTCTTGGGATGTAAGTTTTTGTAATGAAGGAGTGTATAGAGCATTTTGGACCAGATATGAGGAAAAGAAAGACTTGCCGGCTCTTGTTAAGTTTAATGTTGAAGCTTTGTCAGACAACTCTGTGAAAACTGTAGTTGTGAGAATGTTAAGTGAGAGTGTTACAGATTATGATATTCGTACTTGGCTGTGTAGATATTGCGATGTTAAAAGAGCTCCTGTAAAGGTATGTGATTTGGACGGGGTATGGAATGGTGCATGGAGAGTGTTGGTGAGGCTGGCAAGTGACCCTCAGGGTTATGGAGGCTTCCGGCACATTCCATCAGATATTATGTTGGGAGGTAGCAGGGGTTTTGTAAACTACCAGGGACAGCCTAAATACTGTAGAAAATGTGGTGAATTGGGCCATTTAGCAGTGGTGTGCGCAAGAGTTGTTTGTGGTATTTGTAAGGAGGACGGGCACGTGGCTGCACAGTGTGTGAAAAGGAAAGCTTGCAATTTATGTGGGGATGATAAACATTTGTTCAGAGACTGTCCTCTGTCCTTTTCTAATAGACTGAGGAAAGGAACAGAAGTGAATGTGGACAAAGAAGTTGTGCAAAACGAGACAAATCTGGTGGATTTGGAGGTAGATTTGAATGAGGGCCCAGGTGCATCAGGGGAGTTTTTTTCGAACGCTGAGGGAGGGAAGGAGGTGGTTGGCTCTGATGAGCAGGTGACTAACAAGGTTGAAACTGAGATGAGGACAGGTGAGACAGAGGGAAATGGTAGTGAGGCTGATAGTGGGGGTGAGGGAGGTAGTACAGAGAATCAAGGGTTGGTTGTTAGGGGTGTAAGAGTGTGTGCAAGTGATGTGAATCGGTTAATGGAAGAAATGTTAGAAGAAATGGCAGAAAAAAATGTAGCCAAAGCATTAGTGAGGGAGGAAGAGGAGGATATGGAGCAAGATAGACTGCTGGAGAAAAGGAAAATGGAGAGTGAAAAAAATGAGGGGCTTTTTATTAAAAAGAAACAAAGCAAAAAGAAACAAAGGGTGGATTTGAGTGAAGGGCAAGAAGGTGAAGGAGAAGGGGAAGTGGATGATTCGCCATTGTTAATTAATTTACATTCACCCATGAGTCCTGAGACACCGCCACAATTTGATGGAAATGTGAACTATAGTGGTGACATGTTTTTAGATCTATCCTGTGTGGAGGATTTTGTTAAGGCTACGAATATGGTGGAAACACCTAAATAAGTCATGGATGTAAAGAGGTGTCACCCTTTTCTTATTACTGATGGCATTAACAGTGACCTCAATAAATGTTAGAAGCTTGATTAGTCCAGTACGGTGCTTATCCATTTTTGATTTTTTGTCAAATATGGAGGCAGATGTTTTCTTCTTACAGGAATGTTGGCTCCCATACAGGGAAAATTATAATACACTTAAAGAGAAGTGGTCATATGGGTGCTCTGTGTGGTCAGGTTCAAATGAGAATAAATCAAGTGGTATAGGGATTCTGTTTAAGAATAAGGGTATAGAAATTAAAAATGTTAAGATCCTAATGGATGGGAGGGCATTAGTGGTTAAAATAGTGTATTTAGAACAGGAGATTCTTTTGATTAATATATATGCTTCTCCTGATAAGCATGAGAGATTTCAGTTATTTGAGTTAATTAGTAGTGAATTGGTGTTGTGTGGTGGGGTTGTGATGGGAGGTGATTTTAATTGTGTGCTATCAGGGAAAGATAAAGGTGGTGTGTCAGATGAAATAAAGTTGGATAAAACTTCAGGATTGTTAAACAGGATAAAAAATGATTTTGTATTAACGGATGTATTTAGGCATTTGCATCCTAATGAACCAGGGTACACCTGGCATAATGTAAAAGGTACGAGGAAATCGAGAATTGACATGGTTTTTATAACTAAGCATTTGTCTTGTTCTGAGTGTAACTTGGAACCAAGTTTCTTCTCTGATCATATGATCCTAATTGCTAAGATTAACTTTGATGTTACAGTTTCAAAGGGTCCAGGGGTGTGGAAATTAAATAATAAATTACTAGAAGATGAGGGGTTAAGGAAGATTTTTAGAGATAGGTATGAAAGGTGGAGAACTTTAAAAGAAATGTTTGAGAGTGAGTGTGAATGGTGGGAGTGGGTGAAAAGCAAAATCAAAAAGTTTTTTGTTAAAGTGGGAAAGGAAAAAGTTCAGAAAGAGAAAAGGCAGGAGAAGTCTTTGCAGGGGAAACTGCAGAGACTGTATAGACTTGGTGGAATGGGATTTGATGTATATAAAGACATTAATGAAATTAAATTAGAACTGAAGGGATTGTTCCAAAAGAAGTGTGAGAAAATAATTTTCCTTAGTAAAGTTGAGCATGTGGAAAAGAATGAAAAGTGTACAAGGTTCTTCTTTAAAAAAGTGTTGGAGAACAATAAAATAATGACGGCTCTTAAAGACCAGCAGGGGATAAGCAGGAGGAAGGGTGAGGAGATGATTGGGATTGCGGAGGGGTTTTATAGGGATCTGTACAAAGAGAGGAGGATTAATGAGGGGAAATTAAGCATGGTATTAAATAAGATGGAAGGAGGGGTGACGAATAGTGAGAAGGAAGAGTTGGAGAAGGAAATTACTGTGGAAGAGCTGGACACAGCAGTGAAAACATTTAAAAAAAACAAGACCCCAGGAGGGGATGGGTTAGGTTTGGAGTTTTATTTAGTTTTCTGGGAGCTTCTAAGAATTGATTTGCTGGGAGTTTTTAAAGAAATGTATAGGAAGGGGGAAATGCCTCTGTCTTTTAGGCAGGGTGTTATAATTCTGTTGTACAAGAAAGGAGACCGAGAGGAATTAAAGAATTGGAGGCCAATAAGTCTGCAATGCTTTGATTACAAACTTTTGGCAAAAGTAATAACAAATAGATTAAATAAAGTGATAAGTTCTGTTATTCATGCTGATCAGGTGTGTGCGATTCCAGGGAGAAGGGTGGTGGACAGCCTTGTCTTATTAAGAGATTCGATTGGCTATTGTAAAGAAAGGAAAAATAAGTTGTTTATTTTAAATCTTGACTTGGAGAAAGCATACGATCGGGTAGTGCATAAGTATATGTTTGCAGTCTTGGGAAAAATGGGATTTCCTGAGGGGTTTGTCAAATGGATAAGGGTGATGTATACAAATATTGAAAGCCGGATTTTAATTAATGGTATGCTTTCACGGCCAGTCGCCATCCAGAGTGGGGTAAGACAAGGCTGTCCCCTCTCCCCTCTATTGTTTATATGTAGTATTGAGATACTAGGGCATCTGATCAGAATGGATCCTTTGATTAACGGGGTAAAGATACCTGGGAGTGGAGGTGAAGAAAATAAATGTATAATGTATATGGATGATGTAACGGTTGCATGCACAAATGAACTCTCTGTAGAGAAAGTTTTAAAACACACTGACAGCTTTTGTGAAATCTCTAGATCAAAATTAAACATGGGAAAATGTGAATGTATGGTCTATGGAGAATGGGAAAGCTTCCCAAATATTAAGATTTGTTTTAAGAAAGATTTTATTCAAATTCTCGGGATCAAGTTTGATAGTTATGGATCAGGACAAAAAAATTGGGAGGAATTGGTGGGAAAAGTGGCAAAGAAAATTGGGTTTTGGGGATTAAGGGATTTGACCCTGGAAGGTAAGGTGTTAATTATTAAGACTATGATCCTGCCTTTGGTATTGTATGTGGCGGCAATTATTCCACCGCCAAGGATGGTTTTAAATTGTCTAATAAGACAAGTTATGGGTTTCTTTTGGGGATCAAAGTGTGAGCGATTAAAAAGAAGTATTGTGTATAAAGAAAAGCAATATGGTGGTAAAGCTGTACCTGATTTAAAATTTTTGTTATGGCTTAAGTTTGTGCACACGCAGATTGACTTGTGTCTCTTTAAAAATAACAAGGCATCATTTTTTGTGAAGTTCTACCTGGGGGGGGATATTGAGAAAACTTGGGCTGTATAAAACAGCCAATAATGTTCCATCAGCTTTTGAGGTTCCCTATTGTTTTAGCCGTATAGAGTGGTTCTTTAAAGAATATGACCTTATTAAAACAGAGGCAGAACTATGGAGAGTGTGTAAAAAGGTTAAACTTTTTGTTCAGGATAAAACAGTAATGTGTACTGTGGGACAGTTCCCCCATGATGTGGTTGAAGGGGTTTGGGAAAATGTGGCCCACCCAAAGCTTTTGAATAAGCATAAAGATATGGCTTGGCAAACTGCACATGGCATCCTTCCAACAAGGGACACAATGTATAAACGTGATCTTGTCCGTTCCCCTAGGTGCCCAAGGTCTCGGTGTGGTGAGGATGAAACAGCAGGTCACTTGTTTTGGGACTGTGCTTTCGCTAAAAAGGTTTGGGAGGAGTCGTGTGAGCTACTACACCTGGGAAAGAACATTTTAAACAAGAATCTGGTGCTGCTGGGAATTCAACAGGACAAGATAGACAAGGAGAGATGGATGATGATGATGTTGCAGTGCAGTCTCTGTGGCGCAATCGGTTAGCGCGTTCGGCTGTTAACCGAAAGGTTGGTGGTTCAAGCCCACCCAGGGACGGTTTGTTTGTTTATATCTTTATTTATCTTCATCTCGAATATTCCACAAAATTAATTACATAAATAAAACACAGTATTGAAAATAGCCGACTGATTAATGAGAACCCTTTTAACGAATACTTTTTAATTTTAATTAATTTGTAAACCGTTTAGTGTTGCAAAATAATATTTAAATTTGCGAGCAAATCTACTGCAAAACCCAACCTTGATCATCTGAGGTAGCGTGGCCGAGTGGTCTAAGGGGCTGGATTAAGGCTCCAGTCTCTTTGGAGGCGTGGGTTCGAATCCCACCGCTGCCATAAAGGTATTTTTTAGCTTACTTTTAATTATTATATTTGATTAAAATCGTGTATAATATTCACACAGTTTTAAAAAAAAAGTTTTAAATTTGTGTCTGATTAAAATCACATTCAAAGCAATAACTCATGCCGCCCACAAGAGGGCGCCAAATTCCTGTTTTAAAATAAACTATCCTTGATCACTAATCAATTGATTAAGACTAAAACAACGACATCTACAAATGTATAATATTCCCCGTATATCGTTAGCTTTTGTGTGTGCATTTCATTATTTGATTTGATTGTACAGGAAATATTCATCCATATTCGGAACACGCCCTTCTTGTTCGCGTATTCTTTTTTGAATGTAAAAAGAAAACAGAACTAATTGAACGCTGGTTCCAGACAGAACGCCTCCGCACGTCGGGGCGCTAGTGACGCAACAAAGCCAGCTCTTTGTATAAAGTCGGAACAGCTGGTTATAATAAACGGGGACTGCTATTTCTTGCCCAGAGCTAAGTTTTTAATGACTTGGCCATGTGGACAGTGCAAGGTTCAGAAATAGGAAATTGGAAATACGATCCGTCCCAACTGTTTCGGCATGTCATGCGGTCTAACAGTTTCTTACACTAGCTGCCTGAAGTGAGAAAAAACACACAGCATGCTTTTTATGAGAGGAGAAACTTAGGCACTAATTGATGAGTTTGGTTTCTGTGCTTCAGTTCAGTCTCTGTTTTCCAGTTCAGTCTCTGTGCTTCAGTTCAGTCTGCGTGTGTAGTTTGCTGACTCTTCCATTCAGTATATGGTGGTTTTAATAATTATGCTGCGGTTGCCAAAACACACAGAACTAGACTCTCTCTCCCTCTTAACTGCCCCCTTGTTCTCCTCTTTCTTTCTTTCTCTCTTTCCTTTTGTGAACAGTAAAAGAAATTAAACAGGAAGTTTAGGGAACGGATTATAGCTCCATCTCAGTGTTTATGTAAACAGTCCCAATATTCTCTAGACGCGTGGTAAAGCACGTTTCTAATCCGCTGCAGCGAGACATAAACTGCTGATCGGCATGGCGCCAGATTTTTTCTGTTCTGGTTTTAATATCTCCACTAGAGGGGTTCGCTGTTTTTTTCAATCCAATCATTACGTTAAGATTTTACATCAATAATTTGTTGTTAAATTGTGTAAGCAGCCTATAGTATGACACCTGGAAGTCTAGCAGTCTGCGGTCTGGTAGTGTGGCTGTGCGGTCTAAAGTGCTGGATTTAGGTTTCAGTCTCTCTAGAGATGTGGGTTTCAATCCTGCTCTCCTTTTCACAAGAAGTAAGAGGACTTGTGACTCTGTAGAGACAAATACACCAAGTCTAAGGACGTCAGCTGAAGCATTTGAACTGCTGTTAATTATTCTATTTTTTTTACAAATGAATCAAGATGATAATATTGTTGTTGTTGTTGTTGTTGTTGTTGAATTGCACAAATTGTGATTCTCTAGAGACAAAGGACCAAATGCCACTGCATGTGTCTTGACACACCAATTCTATGGGTCAGCTGAAGCATTTGAACTGCTGTTAATTATTATATATTTTTTTTTACAAATACATTGATGATAATAGTTGTTGTTGTTGCTGTTGTTGTAGTTATTTGGTCCTTCGTCTCTAATGCAATTCAATTGCTAATGCAATTAAACAACAACTATGATGTATTCATAAAAAAATATAATAACAGCAGTTCAAATGCTTCAGCTGACTTCCTTAGAATTGGTGTATCAAGACATGCAGTGGCATTTGGTCCTTTGTCACAAGTCTTGATAATTTAAATTTATATAAATAATCAATTAAATAAATTAAAATAAAAAATATGTAATATGTCTAAAACACGTTAATTGGTTTTGTTGTTGTTTGCAAATTTATGTTGTTGTTTGTTTGATAATACAACAACAACAACAACAACAACATCTTGATGTATTCATAAAAAAAATAGAATAATTAACAGCAGTTCAAATGCTTCAGCTGACATCCTTAGACTTGGTGTATTTGTCTCTACAGAGTCACAAGTCCTCTTGCTTCTTGTGAAAAGGGGGACAGGGGTGATGTAAACTCCAGATAGCAGTGGTGGGATTGAAACCTACATCTCTAGAGAGACTGAAACCTAAATCCAGCACTTTAGACCGCACAGCCACACTACCAGACCGCAGACTGCTAGACCTCCAGGTGTCATACTATAGGCTGCTTACACAATTTAACAACAAATTATTGATGTAAAATCTTAATGTAATGATTGGATTGAAAAAAACAGCGAACCCCTCTAGTGGAGCTTTAAAACCAGAACAGAAAAAATCTGGTTACGCCGATCAGCAGTTTATGTCTCGCTCCAGCGGATTAGGAACGTGCTTTACCATGCGTCTAGAGAATATTGGGACTGTTTACATAAACACTGAGATGGAGCTATAATCCGTTCCCTAAACTTCCTGTTTAATTTCTTTTACTGTTCACAAAAGGAAAGAGAGAAAGAAAGAAAGAGGAGAACAAGGGGGCAGTTAAGAGGGAGAGAGAGTCTAGTTCTGTGTGTTTTGGCAACCGCAGCATAATTATTAAAACCACCATATACTGAATGGAAGAGTCAGCAAACTACACACGCAGACTGAACTGAAGCACAGAGACTGAACTGGAAAACAGAGACTGAACTGAAGCACAGAAAGTGCCTAAGTTTCTCCTCTCATAGAAAGCCTGCTGTGTGTTTTTTCTCACTTCAGGCAGCTAGTGTAAGAAACTG